>NC_055664.1:17574781-17832281 GCF_017976325.1 Chelmon rostratus | reverse complement strand
TGGAGAATTACTTGAGCCAGCATGAACCAAAAAGAGATTATAAAAGTGTTATAAGTACAGTCATCAGACAGCTACAGGTCAGAGCTTAATTCAAGTTAAAACATATGTTATGTTTGGGTTTCTATTTATGGTTATCAGAAGTAATAATGCATTTCCTGGCTAGGTTAACTGATCTTGTATTTACCATACTGTCATTGCTGATTATAAAGTTTATTGTTCAGCTTTAAAATATCCTACCCTGGATATGTCTTTATCATGAACCCTTAACAGCCAACTTTGAATGTTGGCCATTATATTGTTATTGGATTTTAACTATTCTCAAATACTGACATCTTTAAAAAAAATCCAGTATTGGTCAGGCCCTAATTGTAAATACTAGTGCAATGTTAGTGCACTGAACTGATTAGAAAGAAAAGAACAGAACAGAGATTTGGCTTGCCACAACAGTTTACAACACTGAAAGGTCATGGTTAGTTTTCAGATTCAGTATCAACAAAACTTTATCCATAAAAGGTTATTGAATGACACACTATCAGCCATTGTATCAACAGAGACTATTGTCAGGTTTTGAGATAAACTTTGATTTTGTATGGGGGGGGGGGATGAATGCGTCAACCGCTGACACAGCAAGGCAAGTGGATAAATAATATTTGTAGAGTGATACAGACGGTACCATAGATGAGACACATTAACAACAGAGATTACTGGGCTGTGATCAGTTGAAGTGTTCACTATGATGCACCTTGAAAGCAAGAAAAAAAAGAGAAACATGGGAGTAGACAGATGGACAAAGTGGAGCTGTAAAATAGGCAATGCAAAGGGTAAATAAAAGATTAAAGAAACAGAGACAGAAGGAAGAAAGACAACTTTCTGGAGGCATTTTACCAACATCTCTGTGAACACACAGCAGGGTTAACTGTCAGTGTGATGAAGAGAGCCCTGTCAGTCAGGCCAATCACATCTGATTGGTGCTCATGGGTGGCAGACTGGTGACAGGCAGCCAAGAGACGCAGGCGACGCTCATCAGCATGCCAGCTAAAAGAGCAGTTTGTGTGTGTGTGTGTGTGTGTTTATGTGTGTGTGTTGTACAGATAAGAGGAACTGACAGCTTACAGCTGGGGGTAAGGGCTCTCTCTCTCTCTCTCTGTGTGTGTGTGTGTGTGTGTGTGTGTGTGTGTGTGTGTGTAAATTAGTGTGTCTCATGTCTGACGCAGTTAGATATCTTAACTATGCTAATGAGAGATCAGCAGAGAACGATTGGGGAATTTCATGCTGATTTTGTGCTGTCAAGGTGACACACCATGCAGGGCTAAGCTCTGACACACACACGCAGACAGACAGACACACACACCTTGTCAGTAACACACATGTGCGCACTTGCATAGAGTCTCAAACAAATACACACAAGTACAAACAAACACTAAAGAACATAACTGTATGCCCTGAATTTGGACTCCTATGTGCCTCAGCGCCCTTGAAAATCAACTTTCTCTCCATCTTATCAAACCTTTGTCCTTCACACACCACCCTCCCCTTCCAAATCAACTGTACAGCCTGTTAAAAGCAGTTTGACTTGTGGGCCACTGGTGCTGAGCGCTCTCGCCAGACACCTTTAATCTAAAGCAGAGCACACTGGGCTGACTAACCAGGCCTTCAGCTGATAGAAGACAGAACAAAACACACTGTTTCCTCTTTCAAGACTGCTGCATTAGTCAGGCTGCTCTGTGTCTGTGTGCGTGTGTGCATCAGGCATTACATCATTGTCTCGCTGCAAGTTAAGAATAGCCCCGTCAGAGCTGGCGCTGACTTATTGGGAGCAGTACAATCCAAAGATATTACTGTAGGTCTATCCATGTGGGAATATGATGACCTCCTTACGCTATAGATGAACTCAACTCCTCTCTCGTTCCTACATACAGGGCCCCTCCAGGGCTCCCATACAGCTGAAAATCTCCAACCAGTAGCTCTGTGACTGCGTGTGTGTGTTCTGTAACACTCTGTGCTGTGTGTTCCTCCATGGCCTCAGTGTGCTGAAAGTGACTGCTCATGTGTGCACTTCGCAGCAGCCAATCGTGGGCGCACTTGTCATCCATATCAGGACGCACCTTCTGTTAAGACCCTCTAAAGGCTTCACCAGTGGGGAAGAGATCTCATGGGGACATATTAAGGCATCGCATGCGCCTGGATGCACAGTGAAGGAGCACCAGAGGGATGGTGTCATGCTTTTTCCTCTTCCCCTGTTGGTGCTGTCTGCATGGATAAGGGGGTCTCCTAATCACGTTTTTTGGACTCAGGGAGGTGTCTAGACAAACACACACAGACATACACAGGGACACACGCAGCCAAGACAATAAACATGATCTTACCTGGGACATCGATTATTTTCTTGTACACGTTCAAGAAGGCGTTCTCTGCTTCTTTACTTCTCTTACTCAATGCATCAATCTGCAAGGAGAGACAGAGGGAACAAAGAATGGTTAATTGTCAGTTACACCACCTCACATCTGAGTGTCACATCCATACACTCGAAAGGGAGGTCCATTAATTTCACAGTAAGAAAAGTCTACATACAGACAGATGACAAATCACAGGTAAGGTGTCGGGCAATCAAGTGCCACTGGAATAGATTTAATGCACCTTGGCACTGACTCTACAAGTCTCTGGAATGGATGGAACAAAATCCTTCTAAAAGATATTCCTTTATTTGTTTTTGATGATGGTGGAGAGCTCTGTCTAATGCATCGGTCCAAAATCATCTTTAGATGTTCTACTGGGTTGAGATCTGGTAACTGTGAAGACCATAGCTTGACTCACATCATTTTCATACTCATTAAAGCATTCAGTGAGCCCTTGTGCCCTATCGATTGGGACAATGTCAACCTGGAGGAGACCACTCCCATGAGGATACAAATGTTTCATCATAGAATAATGGTGATCACTCAGAACAACTTTGTATTGATTTGCAGTGACCCTTCACTCTAAGTGGACAAGTGGAGCCAAACCATGGCAGCAAAATGCCCCCCACAGCATAAGAGAGCCACCGGATCCCCTCACTGTAGGGGTCAAGCATTCGGGCCTGTTCTCTTGGTGTCAGCCACACATGCGCTTCCAATTTTGTTAAGAATATGGTGAAGGACCTCGGAACTCATCTGACCATATCACTTTTTTCCACATCTCTGTAGACCAGTGCCTACAGGTTTTGCACTACTGAACTCTCAAATCTTCATCTTTATCTTTTTAATGAGGGCTTTATGCACCTTAACCCAACTACAATATCCCTCTCTATGTAACTGTCGATGGACTATTGTTGCTAATACAGTCTGATCACTGACATCCTGAGACACCTGAGGAAGAGTTGCTTGTCTGTTTTTCATGAAATATCACACTAATGCACAAGTATCACAGTCATCAAATTTGCACCATTGACCACAATTTCCGTGACTATTTACTGATGTCTTTTCCATACATCTCAATGCAGAGGTCACTTTAGTCACTGTTCCTATTGAAACACTAGCCAGTTGAGCCATCTTTGTGACAAAAGCTCCTGTGCCCAAACAATGAATCCTCTTTCAAAGTCACTTACATCTTTCCCTCTTGCCATCTTGATACAAAATCAGAATCAGCCTGCTCAGCATTTTTACACATGCCACAGAGCATGATTGGAAGATAACTGCTAAACTGTACCATGCAGCACACCTGTGTGGAAGCATCTACATTTGTTTTGTTTCTCCACTTACTTATTCAGGATTTTTAATTTGTCACCCAGCTGTATCTGTCTATCCTCAATGTGCGTTGGTATGTTGCATTCGATAGCAGTTATCTTGACAGTGGCTGGGTTGGTGTTTCCTTCCCGTGGAGTCAGTTCAGCTGTTCAGCCGATGACGGATGCGTTTCGTTTGCCGCGTGCCCGTGCGTGTCCGTGTCTGTCTGTCCTCGAGTGAGTGTGCCTAAGTCCGTCAGTCAGTCAGTGTGTGTGCCTGTGTGCAAATGTGTGTTCGTTTCCCCTCCAGCACGCTGACATCATTAAACAGCTGGCTCAGTCTTTCCAGCCACAGCAGGGGCAGATTATTCAGTCAGCTCTTAGCAGCAATACAGTGTGGATCCATTACTGATGCAGCCATTAACACAAGAGGGCACGGCATGCATTCCATCACTGATATTATTGAAATGGACAGCATTAGAATGGATCCATAAGAGATTAATTCCAAAATCATTCTGGGGGATGACTTTTACACTGTTGTCAATTCTGAAACATGAGGCAGCAAGCTCCAGTATAGTCTCTGTGTCACACTTCAATATGAGAAGCAGACAGAGTAGGCGAAACGCATCTGAAATCAAGTCTAAATTGAGGGAAACAGATGCCAAATAAAGACATTCAGAGGGTGCTACTGTACTGGGCAGAGCTACAGCTGACTACTCTGGCTCACGCACTCAGACTAAACAGCCTTGTGTTTCTCTTCCAACTCCTCCAGCACACTCACTGAGAGAAAAGGAATAAAGACAAAAGCCTATATAAGTCCAAATATAAAGTCTTCACATTCCCAGCCAAGCCAGTAGTGTAGTTGATGGGTGGTTTAGGGGTTCTTGCCACTGTAAACAGAGCGGGCTACATGTAATACTGCCTGGGCTCCTATGGGAACCTAATAAATCTCCTCACATGGCTTTGATTCATCTCTAGTTTTTTAGCCGCAAAACATCTGGCCCTGTGCAGGCTGGTGCCAGCACCCCTCCCTCTTCCCCCCCCTTTATTTCTCTATGTCTTTCCCTCAGTCTTTCTCTTGAATTCTCTGTCTTGTCACTTCCATGTTCTCTGACTCATTTTTTTTTCTTTCCCTCAATCTTTTTCAGTGTCAGTCTTTCTCACATGTTTCTCTGTCACACACTCATGTCTAACTGGCATGCACAAGGCTCCTGTCTTGCTCTCTCTCCCTGTCTCTCTCTCTCTCTTACACACACACAGTCCCGCTACTATATCTCATTCTCACATCATGCTGCATCATGTACTTTACCCTCTTCATGTGCTGTGTGACATTGAGCGATCAGGATCCTCAAATGCAAGGCCACTAATGGGAGATTACTGATGCTGAGCACTAATACCTCTCACACACCAGCACCAAACCTGTTCATCACTGTCGAAATGTGTGTACGTATGTGTATATAAGAGTATGTGATCAGAGGCTCAGAGGACCATAACACAACCCTTATGATGAAGAAGAAATGATCACAAACCAACGCAAAAGATGATCTGCCGATGGCGGTGAAGGAAGCTGGCTGCGTGACTGTACAATGACTGGGCCAAGGTCAGTGGTACAGCAGCTTTATATAGCCCAACATGGGAGGCAGGAAATAGACATTTAATGTAGGACACACCCTACAGTTAGAGGCAGGTTAACTGCAGGACCAGAGCCATTAGAAGACCACCCAGGATTTGCAAATACAACCCTGCTGTTCCAAACTGCAGCTCTTTCAACCAATCCCAATGACATCTGCTATTACATGCTCCCCTGCCCCCATCCCACACACACGCACACGCGCACACACACACACACACACAGACCAAGCAAAACAAATGAAGTGACACAAATGATACCTCACCAGTATCAGTAGGTTACCGATGAGAAGTGCTTGCAATTGCAAAAGGTATCCCTGACACATCCACACACACGAACACATACGTACATACGTCAGCAACTTGTGCCACCATCACTCAGCACCGCCTCGCTCCCCTATCTAACCCATAGTGTGTGAAGGGCATCAGGCTGACCTGCGTATGTGCGTGCATGGGAGGGTGTGTGTGTGTGTGGCCCCAGTGGAGTCTGATAAGGGGAGGCTATGGGAAGCAGAGACTGAAGCCTTGGATAATGGAAAAGCTTATCTGATCGATGGACCAACAAGAACACTGAGCATGCAACATACACACAAAAAACACACGTACATGCACACACATAACCCGTTTACCAAAGTGAGGCCTTGTGGAAACAGTACTGTTATTGGTAATAATTATGACCCAAGGGCATCCACCTTTCAATGACGAAGATTAAACAGAGTATCAAGAGTTCCAAGTTCCTGGGCTAAAACTTTTTATTGTTCTGTCTGAGTTCCACATTCACTTAGTAAAGATTTGGGCTCCTAGGTAAAATGCTTAAAGATGAGTTACTGTGGGACTTCCAACAGGAAGACCCTCTGGTATCTGGTGCTGTCTTGTCCTTGATCAAAGCACCAAGGGGTAGGCAAACAAAGCCAGGCTAAAATTACACATTCTCAGAGCTGCTCATGTTGTGGCATGCAAGTGCGCAGAATAGTCGACTGATTGATGGGCTGCTCTAAGACTGGGGCGGGCGTACAGTATTATCTCAATAATCATAAGATAATGTCTTTCTCAGTTCCGCGACCACCCACTATGTGCCTCAGCGTGTTCTGGTGTGCACGCCGTCGAGGTGTGTCAACACAAGGATGGTGGAAACAGCTGACAAAGCCCAATTATATTGCTGCCGTTTCTATTCTCTAAATAGACTGTGGATCATCAGCAGAACATAGTGGAACCACTATAAATTACAGCTTTTTTACATAACCACTGGCTGTGGTTGCTGCTCTAACACAAGAATATGGAAACTAACCCAGTGTTAAACTGTAATATTCTATGGCCAGTAGCAAAGCAGCCCTGTCACTATCCATTGAGATGATTTTATATGTGTGCGTGTGTCTGTGAGTGTGTGTGCGTGCTAGGGAAGAGATACTGTTGGGCTCAATGTCCACCCACTCCAACCCCAAATAACGCCACAGTCTAAACCAGCCGCTTCCACTCCTACCCTCTGACTTTCACATATGGGAGTGAACTGGAAATGCGTGGCTGCCAGAAAGGAGGAGTCATGATGGAAATAGGCCAAAATGATGGAGGAGGAGATAGAGGGGAATGGTGGGAGTGTGATATAGCGGGCACACACAAAAGCAACCTCTTATAGGTCAGGGTACATGAAAACCTAGGGCGCAACATTAAATTGAAAGTAAATAAATGGGCCACAATGAACAAAAATGGCTCATGATTCACCAGATCAACAAAAAAACAACAAATAACCCTACCGAATCATGCAGACAAACAAAGTCTGAGGAAATAGCATTCGGTGAGTTGTGACTGGCTAGAGCCGGGGTTTTGTGGTGCTTTTTTTTGCAGGATGCAATTTAAACACACCCTCGGGCTACAGGACTTCATGAATAGGACAGAAAATCAAGAGCAGAGCAGAGCGAAGAAAAGAGGGAGAGAGGAAAGAGGGGAAATGAGATAGTGGCGAGAGAAAGAAAAGGAGATGGCGGAGAGAAGAGAGGAGAGAGAGAGAAGTGAGCGAGAAGATGATTTAAGAGGAAAGACGAAAGCGGAAAAGGAGAGAAGAGCACTGAGAGAGGGAGCAAGACCAGTCAACGAATGTCAAACAGGCTTTATAAAATGCACTGCTGGAATGCTGTGCTTGAGCATGTCTGTCTATCACTATGTCAATACAAATTCCCAATAACACACTCACCTCTCCTTGGAAGCTCTTGAGCAAAGGGGCAACCTGTTTCCGTAAATCCTAAAAAAATAAATAAATAAAGAGAAGAGGAGGTTAGTGAGTCTCAAAAATGAGATAATCAACAGATCAATTTAAACTCTAAAATAATATAGGAACATGTGGCAGTGATGTTGAGAGGCGGTGAACACCCACTGAGTTTTAGACTAACAGACCATGTCGTGATCAAATAAGTCACTAATTGAAATCAAGTAGCGACCATTCTTGCCAAAGCCAATGAATCATGAGTGATGCGTGAGCGAGTGATGAACACAGGGGTAGGGAGGAAGCCAGGTTTGTACCCTGAGGTGCTCTGGCGGACTGCGTTTCTCATCAGAACAGGTGCAGCACCACCTGGGCCACCCAGAGGCACCACTAGTGCGTGTGAGACAGAGAGCAAATGAGCCACAGAGTAGGCCTACAGTTAATGCAAATTGTCTCTGTGCACCAAGTTTTTACTATAAAGCAAATGCTTTTCATCCAGCAACTCCCATTGCATGACTTTCCAGTACGAGTCAGCGGTTTCAGATTAGATAGCCATTCGAGTATGTATCAGGGGAACATGCAAATCACCATGCTGTTAGCTGAGCCTACATCCTGACAAACTGAACTGGAGCGTACGGTAAAAAGCACGGCAGAATAGGACATTCTGTACAGGAACATTTGATTTGCACACATACTCACAAAACTGCCTAATGAAGATGTGAAGTAGGGCAACGACAGATGTGTACTCGGGAGACTCTGCGCCTTTTAGAAACCTCCGCCTAAAAGCCTAACCGATGCTGCAGAGAGCACGCATCCCAAACTGACCTGGGACCAGTGTCTGGGCCTGGTCTAATCCCAGGTTAGTCCAGACAGGCCGCTTGTCTGGGGCTGAGGACAGGTCATGACCTCGGTGACCCTGCCCCATTGTTACCTCATCAGGGGTCGTTGTGGCTGTTTGTCTGGGCCAATTCAATATTCCCCTGCTGGGGATAATGACCCCCACCTCCACCCCATCTCTGTCCCCACCCCCTTCTCACGCGCACGCACACACATACACACACACTGCACAAAAGAAGCAAAATGGCAGTTCTGTCATTTGCATCACATTTTGATTAGATCTTCATTTTTCCATTTACGAATTCAATTTCCTTTCATTTAGTTTTCAATTGCTGCACTAGTTCCTGTTAGGATTATTAGAAGAATGTTTCTTTTTATCCTTTTTGCTTCGGTTCAGGTTCCATTGTTTTGTCAGAGCCAAACAAAATGCACTAAAACATCTGTCTGTATTAGAGTAAATGAGCATACGAGACCTTTTTCATTTCACTATTCTACACCTTCAGCGTGGTATTACCACAGTGGCTTAAAATGTATGCAAATATTTATGTATACAGTGACCAAAAAAAGAAGCCTCTGTATAATGTCATGCAGTCTAGTCTAGCAGTCCTCCAATAATTACTGCCTTTGTTCAAATCATAATGTTCAACATTTGTTGAGACTGCATTGGCACAAGGAGGAGCCACTTCAACACTACCATCATTTTGTAAACCACGGTTTAGTTGTTGCATTAATCTTACTGATTTTTTTAGGCAGAGTTCAGAATTTTTTTAATGTTATTTGAGTTTTACTGTTTATCCTCTCAATCTTGCAAGTTTTTGGGGAGGACTAAACACTGCAGCTTGAAAGTCTCTCACACACGCTGAACACCCACTGCACCCACAAAAACAAACACATTCAAATAACATGCAGAGGCAAGCCACAGCTTTTTGCTGAGGACCCGAGCTCTGAACCCCTTTGGTCTACTCTCTGGTGCTCCGCCCCCCTGCCCCCTCCACTTCCAAAGATTTATGACCATATAACATAACAATGCACGCAGACACCATGGTCAATCTGTGTGTGTGTGTGTGTGTGTGTGTGTGTGTGTGTGTGTGTGTGTAGTGAGGGGAGTGGAGGGGGCCAGGCAGCAGGAGATGGATGGCTGGTGTGTGAGCTGCCGGCAGACAGCAGACAGGCCAGCCCAAGGAATCCTCCAGGGAGTATGGAACTCCCATTCGCTGTCTGTCTGCCCTGCAGCTAAACACAAACGTGTGTATGTGCATGCGTGCGCACACACACACACGCGAACACACTCAAAGTTGTTTTACTACCACTGCCTCTGGCTAGCAATCTTTGGGACATTTTACAACCATTCCCACCCTTGCGTTTATAACAGTGTGGTAGAAGAGTCTTGACTAACTAAAAGGAAATTAAGAACTGGATGAATAATTCAGGCAACTTAGGAGGCACAGTGAGATGTAGTCTCAAAAAAAATCCAACAGTGTGTCAGTCCTAATGAATTATGAAAACTTTGTTTTCACGCTGCATTTCTTTGCACTACTTTCAAAATGCTACAAAAGCCTGTGTGTGTGTATGTGTGTTATTATGCAGACCATGAGTGCAGTTCACGCCGAGTACAGCTCAGCAGACTAGACACAGTCAACGTGGGTCGGTCTCCTGGTTGTTGAATAATGGATCAGAGACGGACTCCCGCTCAGCCTAATGCAGTCTGATCTGATGTGACTGTGATCTCCGCTGACTGGTGCAGACCACAGAGAGCTGACAGCCCCGCTCCATAGGCTGGTCAGCCACACACAAACACATACACAGCTACGCAAGAGGCAGAAAACACAGCTCTGCGATCGCGCACAAGACGATCAGGGCATTTTTAATCAAGTGAAGGCCATCACACGTTACGAACTAGCCTATTTGGTAGGCAGCCTTGATGCTTATACACTTCCAAACGCTGAGAGTTTTAGTGCTGATTCCTATTGAGCCTGTTACAGCCCTGTAATGAATCCTGTCGCTCGTCTTGCCTGGCTCAGATTCCTCCTCCACATACCAGGGAGATGCCAGGGGCCACACAGACGCCAGAGGAGCCTTCCTAAATCACAGCCTTGTTACACTGATGAATGTGTGTGTCCTGTTCTGTGATCTAGGCTATCTGCCTCTGTGTAGTTGTGTGTGCACCTCTGCTTCTCTGCATGTTTTCTTTGTGTGCATGTGTCTCTCTGTCTCTGCCTCCGTATGTGTGTCTCTCCACCTCCGTGTGTGCTGCTAGTTATGTGGTTATGCTTGAAAATAAGATTAGAGATAAATGTGTAGGGTAAAGTGAAATTAGTGTCTTTTGTATGCAGGTTCAGTTTTCTCTGGTGTATATCCGTCTACACCGGGTGGGCTACAAGCTAAAGTCAATAGTCACAATCCTCATCCTGTGGTAACTATAATAGGCCTACTGTCAACTCCACCGAGAGTTGACAATTTTCTATCCACCGTCTACTCCATTCATACATAATTCATACTACCATCAATAATTCACCATGGTGACATTACCAATAATAACACAACAATACTTTGTTTTCGCTGTGTGGTTTAAAATGTGTTGCCTTGGTAACAGAGATGAAACAAATATTCCCAGGAGGAGTGATGGGAACACAGGAACAGGACAGAATTCCCTCCTGATCCCACTTAGTAGTGTTGTCACACTCTCTTTCTTTCTCTCCCTCCTGCTCTGCCTCGCTCTCTTTCTCTCCGTCTTTCTCTTTCCTTTCTCTCGCTCTCGCATACACACTCATGGACCACACTTTCTGCACGCATAAAAAACTAGGTCAGATAATACAAACTCCTGAGGGGTTTTCTGTTTTGTCTCTTTAGGATTTCAGGGAAACTAATGGAGAGACTATTTTTGGGAGCCAAGCCCGCATCTCTGCACCGTCTACTCCTCCCCTGCTTTCTCAGTAAATAATCACTGCTACATTTATGAGGAGGAGAAAAGACACAGAGAAACACAGAGGCAAACCGTGAGTGTCAAAAGAATTGCAGGATATATGCGTGGCTGTGTGTTGGTGCGTGTCCGTGAATATCTGATTTTCTCACCTCTGGTGTGTTCTTCTTGAACTCGCGGCTCAGGTCGATTAGTTTCTTCCGGGTCTGTTCGCTCTCGTCCTGTCTGTTGGCAAGCTGTGTGGCGGTGGCGTCTAGTTCTTTCTGCAACACAAACACATAACTTGTTTAAGTTGGCCAAGAAGTGGGCTGCACATTTTATCATACTTATTACTACTGTTACTGTCATTATTGTAAGCATCGTTGTTATCATTTGGGATAAAAAGACATGGGCTCCATAGACTAAACAGCAGACTCCTTGACCCATCTGGCATGCTGCGAAACAACCCATCCTGCCTCAGCTGAACTTGGCCAGTATGTTGCGCCAGTAAAGGCAGAGAACAGAACCACAATACTGATGTCCCGCCAAGGAAAACCCATCCACAAAAGTAGTTTCATCTGCTACCAGCGCAAGCAATAGCTGAGCCATTCATAAGTCAGTTAGAATTCAATCAATCAGTCACCACTGTGTCGGGCATGACAACCTCTGTAGCAATAGACTACTACTACTACACACATGAAGTTCACAACAATTATTGACTGTCTGCACCAGACAACCCCTCCCCTTCCCACATAACAACAGCACAATTATCAACAACAGCAGTGTTGTCAAGGCTGAGGCAGGGCCCGCCTTTATCCACATCCATTTTGCATTGTTATTAATAGCTATTTATGGGACTTGTTCCAGATGATGGGCCAAGTGCTGACATTAACAAGACGTTCAGGCCTTGTAAAGATTGTATCTCTCTCTGCTGAGCGTGTAAGTGTTGCTGGATTATGTTTCTGTTGGATTCTTGCCTTCTGTCACGCTCACTCCCCCCCCCCCGATTTTTTCCGTACTTGCTACAGATCATCCACTCACTCATTCAACCAGCAGTACCTTCTCCTCCATTTAAATCTCTCTCTTCTCCCTTTACTCCGCCTCCCCCTTTACTTCTCCCCCCCTCCCATCCACCTCCTGTGAGGCCGCCCACCCCTGAGAGTGATTAAACGCTGCTGAAGGGCCGTTATGCTAACTAACACACTAATCATTTAATACACACATTACCACAGGGGCCCTTGTGGCTCAGTCTGCTGACAAGGTCCCAAAACACACAGTCACGCACACGCGCCCACCGCCCAACATCACTCACACCCCCCAACACACACACGAAAATACAACCCTCTAAAGAAATAGTGTGATCAAGTACTAATTAGGGTTTTTTTTTACCCCCATCAGCATTAAGTTTATTCCCTGACCAGCCGTGATCTCGTTTTATCCACAAACCATAAAAAAATCTAACAAATGTTGGTCGACCGTCCTCTGCAATGGATTGCATGCAGTAGCATAGGACGTTTGGAACAAACAAAAAAAAAAAAAAGTAAAAAACTGCTCACTTGCTTACATGCCATCTTGCTCTTACTGCCCATGGAGCAGTTGATGTAGCAGCCTGTCTGCCCATGGCCATGGAGCAGCTGCACTATCTGTTAGTGAATTCGAGCGTGCGCAGAAGCTTGTGCAACGCTTGATGAAAGGAGGAACCTAATAAATTTTAATCACGTTAAATTAATTGTCAAAAAATGAATGCTCTAGTTCATGAATAGAGGTGTAATTATTATATTGCTAAAGATTAGCTACAGGAACAAGAATATAAGGCCCAGTTGGTTCAAGATATTAACACATATTAGTCACTGGCAGATATTAATCACAATATGATGTATTAGGCCTTCAGGCTTACTTTCAAAAATAATTTAAATGTAATAAATCAGTAAAACACTTCAGTTTAAGGCTTGATCTGAAATCAGAAGGCAGCTAACAAGACAATTTCAGGTATATCCCAAAAGCAAAGAGATAATGCCGTTAATTATCCAAGTTGTACCATTAAATATTAGGAATATATTGTGAGATTATGAACTCTTCCTCTTAGAGTACATGACCTGAATCATTACATGAATAAAATACCATGGAGCATGAACAGAGTACAGGTTTTTGATTATGAAGTGTGTGTGTGTGTGTGTGTGTGTGTGTGTGTGTGTGTGTGTGTGTGTGTGTGTGTGTGTGTGTGTGTACATGCATGGATGTGCGTGTGTGCATGCGTATTTCAGAGTGTGTGTGTTACGCACTTCAGGACAAAATTAAGTGGATCCAACTGCAAGAATAGTTTGAGTTAGTTAATTAAAGTTAATTAAAACTCATATTGAAAAGAAAGTTTGGTTTGCACCATCTAAAATCACCACTACCTCTAAAACATTGTTCGGCTTAGTTTGGCTCTTATAGTTTTTACTTTTGTCTCAGCTTTGGGTTTATAGAAAGAAGGACATAACTTCATATTGTTGTTTATCAAGTTGAAATAAATAATCTTTGGAACAAATACTTTCCTTATTTAACTTAGCTGAATGCTCTTTGATATGCAAATGAAATCATGCAAACTTCAGGTAAATCTCTCTTCTGCTAAATGGAGTTATCCAAAAATGAAAAGGAATTCAATACAATAAGACAATCTATTGAAATGAATTGATTAATGCGCTTTTTTTCTAAGCAAAAGTAAAATAACCAGAGTTCTCCACCAGGGTTATGCTTTAGGAGGTCATGTGCCAATCCCTGACGTCCTTGATTCTGGCCAATCCCTTTCCAAAACCCTGCACATATCCCAATGTGTTACCAAATCCCCATTCCCAAAAAAAAATTCTCACTGCTAAGCTAAATAAACACATCACACATAGAAGTAATTATGGGCATGGTCTCGGTTAGAAAAGAAAAAAGAAAAAAAGACCCTCAGACCCAGTCAGGTTTTGACTATGCAGCAAACTCTCCGCCCACATCAGCAAACACGGGCAGACTTTACACTCATCTTGCTGATAGAGCGTAACATCCAAAAGTGCACAGTCCCTGCTGCCGGCCCCTTGTTCACACACGTCAAGTCTCACTGACAGTTAAGAGACTAATACTATTCCCATTTTAAGCAACATATTACAGGCACAATAAGTTTGGTCATATTTAAGTACCTTAAGTGAAAAACTGAACAAGCATGTTTGGGGATCTGCTCTGCTGTTTTTGAAGAAAGTGGGTTTGAAGAAAAATAAAACTGGACTTGAACTGTGGTCAGTTTATATGTTACAAAGGTGCAGACCCAAGCTAGAAAGACAGAAATGTTTTCTCCTTAGACTTTTGTCCTTTGTTTCAATCAACTACAAAAAAAAAAACAGTGGTGCAAATGTCTTTCAAGTTTTTTTGTTTTTTTTTACAGTTAGATGGGGTTTTTCAGTTTATAAAAACAAACTAAGCTTACAACGTGTTTGACACATGCTTTTTCCTCTGCAGCTATTTTATTTCAATGACTAAATGTGTACTCACGGTGTCAAACTGACTATTTCCTCTGACACTGGTTTCAGAAGATTTACATAGGACCAACAGATGGAACTTCCTCACAAGGTGATATTCTCAAGTTTATAATACTGTATGAGAGTACAGTTACTTGCCATTTACAAATGGCTGATGTTTACTTTAAAATTATATTGTAGATATCAAAATTAAGAATAAACTGTTTGAATTCTTTGCAGTGAGGACTGTCAGTGCCCAATCGGTCCAGCTACCTGATCCTTGCTAACACCCACATCGCAGTTTATATTACTGTCGTGACTAAAGATAGCAGATAGCTAGATTAATAGATGGCTAAATAGAAAGATGAAGACCTTTCATGTTTATAATGACTGGAATGGTGACATCTGTCACTATCCATCTGAAGTCATGACAGTGAACACAAACGGCAACACTGTGTGGGGACTGGGCAGTCAAAAGGATTGGTCTGGACCTTTGCATGTTTCAGTTCGAACAAAGAGGTCAGCAGCACATGCCTTATAAAACATTGGAAACCTGTTTCAGACTAGAACTCCAAAAATGCATACCAGTACATCTCTAATTTGGAATTTATTAAGAAGCATCCACTAACAGCAACTCAATTCAGCTATTTTGCTGGCTTCATCAAGCTCCAAACTTTTGGAGGGGAATACTGTTAACTTTAGGCAAGTCTGCTCTACAGGGGCTCTGCCATCTGGCATACCACTGGGATTTTCTTTCAGTCATGTTTGACATGCTAGTTTGATAAACCTTCCAAATTAGTATGTCTGACAAGGCGCCAAGACATGAATGAAGAAACTCTAAATAACAAAATACAAAAAAATGCCAATTAAATGAGTCTATATTTTACAATACATGATTCATGTAATGACAAGAAATATAACTAATTGCACTGGCAATGTGCAAATACCAGCACTTATGCTGATGCCCCAATGTAACGCCTACAGTTCACCAAACAACATGCAGGAAAAACTATGTGCTTGGGCCTTCAGGCCTTCAGGCTCAGTCTCGAGGTCAATACTCTCTGGCTCTCCTTGGCCTGACTTTGAAACGTTTTACTTTTCAAGTCTCAAAAAGGGTTTAATTTACTGGTGAATTAATTCATTTAACCATTCACATTAACTCCAGCACTATTTTTAAATCTGGCTATGGCTGGTTAGGACTGCACTGTCTAGTTTAGCAGACGATGGAATATGGTGTGTGCAGGGGAGCATTAAGTGGGCTGTAATGTCTGTGTGATTGCTGTAACAGCCCTGCTTGGCTTGGCTGGACTGGCCCACAGCAGCAGTCCCTGTCCTGGTTCATTTGGTCGTCTGGTCAGCTGTAAAGACGATTGGAACAGATTGCCAACACTCCCTAGAGAGACTTCAACACCGACTTGGCCAAGAAGCCTCCCGCACACTGCTCCACACGCGTGTGCTCTCACATGAATGCACAGACGGGCCGCTGCAGTAACTTGGGGAGCCCAGTCTTTCCACATTCTTTTGAACTCTGTTTCAAAAGATGAAGTCTGCTAACATGTTTGCCCAGCGAAATTTGGCATGGTGAGCTATGTTCACAGCTAGGAGGCGAGGCTGGGCCAAACGAAAATGAGTATCTCTCCGTCTGTGGCCATAATACTAATCACCGATAACGTGTCACGGGTAAACAAATCCTATTACCACCGGCCATCGGACCCAAGGTGTATGTGTGTCTGTGTTCGTCTCTTGTAATGAAATTCCTTCCACTCATCTGCAGGCAGAGAGAGGCCTTCTATCTGACTAATTTGCTCTAATTACTCTAATGAGCCACAGGTGATGATACAGTGAGACTGATTAATTAAATGGGAGGCACCAATCAGGCATGTCTGATTATGCCAATCATATCGACTACAGACTAAATGAGATAACAGGAGACAGACGCACTTTAATTGAGGTATCAAAACTTCATGGAATTCCTTATGCCCTCACGCTCTGGCGATGCCGAGACAGATAGGCTGGTGGAATGACAACAAAGTTATTGTTATGTACACAGTATGAAGTCAATCTGCAGCTGCCGTCTGTGCTGCCACGGTGACCAGGAGCGCACGCCAGAGGAGAGAACGCCACACAAGGATTTGCTTTGGATCTCACTCTCTGTAGAATAATTGGGACTGTAACAGTTAGAAACACTGTTTACACCTAGTCTGCAGTCACACAAGCCAAGTAGTCTGCCACTACTCTTTTAGTCCAAACACAATGTAGGTTAACTGCCCTGCATTCGGTGCATGTTTTACACATTTATCTAACGGAGTACCACTCTTGAATTCAAGCCACGCATAGGAAGAGACAGACAAAAGCACATTCACTTCTCAGTAATACCAACACCATATTAGTCACACTACAGAAGGGGGTAATATTTTAAAATCAAACTTTTCTGTGTGCGTTACAAAGTGAGAAGCCTTTTACAGCCTCTGTGCTTGGCAACATGACACAGATGTTTAAGAGATGAAGTTTTCTGTCCTGCCACTGCAGTCACTAATCTTTTCTTTTATCTCTGACATGTCTGAGGCTGTTATGTGGTTTTGATAGTAAACAGTAAAGGCGTCTGGAAAGATGTCTTATCTGAAATCTACGAGGCCTACCTCCGAAACTCCCCCTCCATCGCCCCTCACAGTGTTCCACCTCCTATGCGGCTGACTGTTCTGTATGCCAAACCTACTGTGTGGGGGTGGAGTTGTGGGGTGGCGGCTCAGTCAGGAGCGACAGCCACGCTTGCTACAACGACACGGTACATGATCACAGATCACAGGCACGCCCCCTCAAAACACAGCACAACAGCAGCACAGATAAGAGACTACAATCCTGGCTGCCTGTCTGCCTTCCTACCTTTGACATAGCAGGGTGCAGAACTTTAAATGTGCCAGCAGAGCAGATGCTGTTTTCTCAAACCACACAGGGTTTGAAGACGCCAGTCATATCCTCCTGAATCTCCGTTTTTGCTTTTTCCTCTCACCCATTGGAGTCAAAGCCGCAAAGTTTTCTTAACCACAAGCTAACACAATAGTTTCACAGTGACAACTGAGGCCTAAACACTTGTGTTTTGTGTGTGTGTGTGTGTGTGTGTGTGTGTGTTTGTGCAACTGTGTGTGCATCTGTGTTTGTGTGCAGAGCGGTTGGGGGCGGGGGGTCAGCCTACCACTCTCCACGGTCTTACAAGACGCTTGTGGTCCCTGAGCATTTTGCTCCTTTTTTTGAACACAGATCCATATCTACCAACAGCACAGGAGCTGTCAAGACTCACCTCACTGAAGCTGACGCAAGCCTGGATCAAAAACAGCCTTTTTACACCGCAGCCTCGTTTGTATTGATCCATGTTTCTCTGCTGAGAGACTGGTTGTTGTTTTATCTCCCAAACATCCAAGCCTTAACTCTCCCGAAGCTTACTGAGAGCTAGTCATTATTTTGCCCGACCTATTGTCTGACAAAAGGTTTCAGAGGCCAGGAGTGAGCTTAAATACAAATATAATGAGACTAAGATGGTTTCTGGCATGGAGGAAGTGCAGCTCACTTGGTCTCATTTTGCAGAGTTCGAATTTAGCTGGAGGCCTGTGTCACAAAGGGTGAGTGGTGTGGAGGGTGCAATGGGAGGAGAGGGGTATGGCGATATGCTAGGGTGTAATGCATTGGTGAAAGGGCAAGATTTTTCATCCCTGCGTTTACAGGGTGGAACGGCTAGGATATTGAGATCTGAGATAGGATCAGAGGGTAGTGAGCTGTTTCAGCTACGATAAAGGCCACGCATTACAAACAGAGCACAGATAGAGAGAAAGAACCACAGAGAGAGAACCAGAGAGAGAGAGCGAGAGTATCACACCTCTCATCCCTGAATTAATGCCTCCATTCTGCCAGGAAGCCATTCTGTGCCAGTGAGAGGAGATTGGGGAGGGGATGAGTGCACAGATATGGACTAAAAAATGGAAACTGTGATCATGGAGAGGGGCGATATGGATTAATCAAGTCTGGGAGAAGAGTGGGGCTCTGCAGGCCCTGTAGTACATGCACAAGACCAGGTCCCAAGGACCCATCGCCACTATGACGAATGCACATACAAGTAACCATCACCGGTTAGCCTGAGCAGCCTAGCAATGTTATGATATTGTAGAAATCCATTGATTATCCAACACTCATATGCAAACTAGTCATTTTGGCCTAGAAAGTCTATGACCCTTGAAAATAGAAGAGAGTTCAAAATTGCTCTAATTTATTTAAGATCTGATCTGTTCTCAATTCGTTAGCCTATTTGATTAGTAGTTATTCACTTAGACTTCCATTTAATACAAGCAGCTTCATGCTATTGGCACAGATAAAGGACAGTGAAAAAAAGGTCTGCATCGCTCTCATATGCCTCTCCTACATTAAATCCCTGCTCTGCATGATGCCCTTTTCCACATTTTAATTTAGCCTTGTCTATCTGTTGTACGCAGTAATTTTCTAGACGCCTGATGATGACACATCAGCAGGAGTTGTGCCATAGCCTATAAAAGCAACATGTTCACTTAGACGCATACATCAAAAGCATATATCAAAATGCCCTATTAGGTTAGATATATCTAGACTCTAATGTGTCCAGCCCATGCTGTCAGTATTTTCTAGCATGACCTAGGCTTCTGACTGAGTTTGACACCCATGGTCTATACGATCAACGTCAACAGAGCATGTCCCGGGGCTAAGTCTTACTCAGCCTTTATGAGTAAGAGTTTTCTGCTCTGCTTGCACGACTTTTGAGAGGAAAAAGCAGAGAAACACAGTGAGAAAGAGAGAATGAGCATAGCTAATCCTTACAGTAATGACGGAATAATTAGCTTGCATTAGGCTATGTAATGGGTTGTAATTATATCATTTATTCTGCGTTGAGAGAATATGATATAAAGCCTGCACAATGAAGGAAGAGGAATTGAGCTCAGTGGGAAGTAGGATGGAGCATGTGTAAGAGCTCAGGCTCTTTCTATTGATTGATCCAAACATCAAACGAACCACTGGAGTAATGGGGGGAGTGAAGGACAGCTAAAAGCTATTTGGAGCCTTCACTGCATAAAAGACTTGACCTGTTCCACACAGCCTACATATCAAAACCATCAAACAGCAATCAATAGACCAAAGCGGTCAACTCAACAAACCGTCACCCTACTAAAACATCAAACCCCCGGCCCAAGCGTCAGATGATAGGCTACACTCAGCTTATCCATTACCATCAGATAAAGAGGAGATAAAACACAGAGCCTAATCCTTTCATGTGTCGTGACAGCCACAGCAGCCTCCAAGGCATTCCTTCAGTCTGGCTCTCAAATAGTTTTATGGCGGAAGGCAGCCATTCAGTCAGCCAGCCAGCCAGTCAGGGCTGTTCTGGTCTGTTTGTCTTATTTCACAGTTTACACGCTGTTTTATAGGTAGTTATTATGGTCACCATGGTGATGCCATACGTTTTTATGGTCTTTTGGTCTGAGGGCAGAGAGTGTAATAAACGAAAAAACACACACACATGAAAACAAAGACTCACAAAACACACTCCTGCTGTGGAAAGGTCTCCTGTCCCTCCCTTCCTCCCTCCCCCACTCTTTATCAGTCTCACCAAATGCCTATCTCCCTACTTTCTGCTTCATGTGAAACATGGAGAGGCTAACGTGGAATTGTCCTCTCTCATTCCACATCTGGAGCTGATCAGAGGGCCTCCTGGAAGTTGAGGCCTCTGGGCCTATTAATAACCATACCGCTGAACTCAGGGTCAGACAGCAGTCAGCGGATGAGCCTGTGTCTACTAAACACATAGTCCCTTCCCCCTTCCTCAACAGGACAACTTTCACTTTTAAAAGAGATGGCAGGCTACAGAGCTTAGCAATGTACATCCAGTTTCACGCTTTAAAATTGGGATAGACACTTCTCCAACTCAAGCAGGAGCTCACAAATTATTCACAAATAAGTAAACAAAGGCTAAAGTTTGAAACTGACTATTCATTCTGTCTTCCAATCCACAAATACATAAGCATAGGAAAACAGCCTGTGCTAATTGTGGGACAATTTTCTCCCTTGACTTCTTTTTTTCTTCTCTCCACAGCCAAACAAGTTCAAGTTCAAGGAGGCTAGACCTGTTTAAGGCAAGACAGATGGCAAAGTCGTCATCTGTTAGCTCTAGAGGTTAGGCCAGTCAGACAGCCCAGGTCATACTGAGGTCTGAAAGGTCAGACCAACTTTGACCCCTGGCTCCAGTCTGACAGCTGCTCAGGTCAAATGTCAGGGAGAGGTTAAGGTACCGTCTGCGGACGCCCAATGAATTTAACAGATACAGCACTGTCACTTGTGGGGAATTTCCCATGTATTGATAGACAAAGCCATGGACCGGTCTCAAGTTTATTAATCATGCATTAGGCAAAGTTTGCACAGTAATAACGGCAGGGTGCTATAGTAGTTCAAACTATTTCATTTGATTTTGGTTTACTAAACTTATATAAGACAGTCTTTCTTTCCTTAAATAATCATACCTCAAAAATTGAAAAAATATACATAAGCAGTTCCTCAGCAGTTTCTAAGTTCCTCTGACAGAACAAAGTTCGCCAACCTACAACATGAAACTAGACCATTGAATAGCATACCGACTGCAGTGAACAATTTGTTAAGCATAAACCACCCCCATCCAACACACACATACACGCACCTGTGAATACAGGGTAGTTGAATCATCATAATCGGTGGTAGTTTTCTGCTGAGCCCAGCCAGCAGTCTGTGTTATTTTTAGAGGGCTGACACAGAAGCAGGCTGTCCATTTACTCTGTGAGCTGGCAGCAGGACCATCACAGCTCTGGTTGCTTTTAAACTACCAAAATGGGAATGAGCTCAACATAAACACTGCAAAGGTGTGGACACTAACAGAAATGAAGTTAGCTCAGATTAAGGGCCATTACATTTCCATTACTTTAACATTAAGCGCCTTATAACACAAGGTGGTGTATGAAAATGGCAATTCCACACACACATTAAACCATCAAACATCTCATCACCGTATAGGTGTGAGGACGACATGTTAAAGTTTCTTCCATCCCTTTTTCGAAGTTAAAAAAGGGGATTTATAAGGTGATGTAAAATTATAAACAAGAAACTGTGCAACTTAGCATTACTCACATGAAAAATGGATTTTTAACATAAAGTCCTGCTGTAGCAAATCATAAACTCCTGGATAGACTCAATATAAGACAAAAGCAAGTGACAGAATAAGAATTTGGAGTAAGAACTGAAGCTAAAGGTTCAAGGCTGTTCCCATCTGATGAGACTGATTGGCTGAGCCTCAAGGCCAGCTATGGATCTAGCAACCAAAGCCATGACTGACATTGAAAATTACACAGAGTGAGCTATTAGCAGATAGCAAGCCATATCATAATTCAATCCCTACGCCATCAAAGTGCACCAATATCATAATTCAATACCAAGAACCATTAGCCTGCAGCACACCAATATCATAATTCAATCCTGAGGCCATCAGCCGATGCCAATATCATAATTCAATACTTAGACCATTAGGACACACCAATAGGCCTATTAGAATTCAATACCTATGGTCAATGATCTAACAGGACACTGATACAGGAGTCATGGGTTGACATGGGATGAGGTCTGCACATAAGGATCCTCAGGCCTTATTTAGCCCAGACTCCTTGATAACAGTGAGATAAACAACACTAAAATTAGGTAGGGCAAGTGGTTGACCAAAAAGCCTGGCTACACCAGACGCGGAGGGCCACAGAGTATTTGCTGCAGGAACAGATTTCAGCAGGCAGCAGAGGTACACGTCCGTTGAACAATGAAGCGATGCATTAGCTTCAAACTCAGCAGTGCGCTCAGGCAAACTTGTCAAAAATGTTTCGAACACTGGCCCCCACTGTGGGACCGTCTGCAGTTGGTCTAAATTATCACATTGTGGTACCTTGCGCAAATGGGACTCCATTTCGTTTTCTGGTCCATTGCCTCTGTTTATATTTCCATGTTAACATCTTGTTTAATTCCTCAAAATACTGCAAATCTCATCCAGGCTCAGCTCGCTGGGTCATCAGAAACCTGCACCTTAACAACCAATCAAATGGGTTCAAAAAGCTCACATTTCCTTGGCTGCTGTATGTCAATTTTTCACCAAAGCTGTCATTATTCAGAGTTATCCTCACCACACATTTCTTAGGTTTCCTCACTTAACTCTAATTCTCATGTACTGCATGTGAAGTGTAAAATAAGTCTGGAGAATGGAAAATACAGGACAGAATGATGTATTACTGAAAAACAAAATAAATGACTCGAATGAAAGAAGATTAATCAGCAACTACTTGGACAACTGATCAACTGTTTTTCTAGTAAAAACGCCAGCAGTCATCGGTTGTTCCAGCTCCTCAGATGTGAGGACTTCTGCTTTCCTGCATTCTATATAATTTGTACACTGATTATTCTTCAGTTTTTGACTAAAAAAAAGCAATACGCAGACAGCATTATGCTATTTAAAAAATCGTGGCAGGCATTTTTGCCATTTTATGGACCAAATTATTATATGATTAATCCAGAAAATAATCATCTTTAGTTGCAACTCTAAAATAATTGTTAACTGCAGGCTAACTTTATTAAACTGCGCAACACAAGTTGTGTATAACAATTATCAATAAAAACAGGATCAATAAAGTTTAATTATTTGTAGGTGACATACCTCTGAAAACTGACAGGTATTGACTATTTAATAAAAAGTTGACATTTTAAATTAGATCACTTCGCTGAAGGTGAGAAAGAGAGAAAAAGATTGAAAAGAAAAGTGTGTTCGACCAGACTGTTCCGTTACACGTATGAGACTGGATCAGAGCCCACTGCTGGTCTGCATCTCACTGTGTGTGCATTCTTACTTTACCAGTCAACTATGGGCAAGGCAGACATTTTTTCCCCTTGGCAATGCGAAATTTTTGTTTACTGAAAACTGTAGGCTTATATTACAAGATGAACAATAGACTATACAAGATTACATCGGCCTTGGAGGTACTGTCTCAAGAGTACGCTTGATTTTTAAATAACGTGGGCATCATCCTCAAACTCACAAGTGGAAATAGCCAGTAGATTCCAAAGTGAGCCTAAAGAGAAGTGTCGAGTCATTGAAGCCCAAACTCTCTCTATTGGAATACAGAGCAGCAGAATAATGGATGCTTCTGTCATGAGATACGGTGAAACTCTATGATGCTGTAGGTGAGAGAGTCTCCAAGTGGGTCTGTAAATAATGCCTGCCACTTGAAAATAGGTCTCTGGAAACTGCCCCCTGTGCTCTTGTTGCTGGTAGGAAGTTCTGTCTGTGAAGCTACATTAAAGTTTTTTAGTATGATGCGGTGGGAAATATGAAAGCAGTACGGCAAGACTTTTTTTCAGGTGATTATGAGCTACATCAAATATAAATCTCTGTCACATTTTCATGCAGAATAAATATTACCAAAACTGAAGCACTCTGATATTTTTGCAAGACGAAGGTAGAAGCTGGTGATCCCACTTTCAGTACACAGTGCAGCCTATGAACTGCAGCACAGATGACATAAATTAATAAGATTTTATTTAGGTATTGATTGAGCACGGCAAGACAAAATAATATATTTCTGAAAATATTGGCTATGACATTTTTATTTTCTTTATCAGAATTAACTTGTGTGCTACGACTGAAAGTCTAAATCTTAATATTTTTCAGAGTAGCAGGAAGTAAACAGAGTAAAAGTTAGAAAGTCAGGTGTAAGCAGTACTTGCATTTTAACAGAGGCCACAAACAGAAAATTAACATTGGCTGGAAGGCCCCTCTAATATATTTTGATGTTCACAATCTGCCTGTGGAGGAGCACTAGACCTTAAATTTGAACTGCTTATAAGTCTCCAAGTCTTGTGAAATCAGTAGTGATGAACACATGAACTGCAAAAAAAAACAAACAAACAAACAAAAACAAAGTAACTCTACTGTCGCTGTGGTGTGAATTGGCCCAGTTTATCAGGCATATCTCAGAATACAATCTCTATGCATATTGTAAGAAAAGATTTTCAAATTATGACTGAAATAAAAACATAAAACTGCTTTCTTCGGACTTCAAAAAAGGCCCTCACATTAATTAAATGATAATACTAAGTATTATGACTAGGATTACTATTATGGATTGTTACTCTGTACAAGACAGGACAAAATATTTTTATTATGTTGTTTTACATTACATTATTTGCATTTCATATTAACATGTGGACACTACAGGCGGTTCAAATGAAATGCAGCGACATTACATGTTCAGGTCTTGCTTAATTTAAAATTACTAACAGTGGAAAGAATAAACAGAAATATGTGATATTTTTAACATAAGCAGAGACTTCCACACCTTCAGGTTTTATAAGGAAACATGTCTGTTTGTCACACACTTCTGCATAAAGCCTGCATTAAGAGCTGCTGACTCCATCTGTTTGGGCACCCCTATTTTTAGACTTCTGTTAAGTGCGTTTTATCTTTTGTTCAAACATCAGACAACATTGGCCAAAATTTCTTTTACAATGCATGGTAAAATGGTTTAATTACATATTCTGATATCGACTTTCACAGAGTAAAATACATGTACTTCTTGTACAAAACTGAGTCTAGTGTAGACACTCCTCAAAGCAGAGGGAGGGGGAAGAAACTGAGCCTGAGTGTGACGTACACTAAATCACTGAAGAGTTGGGGAGTATGGGCCTCCGCTGAGAATTAGCCACTGATAAGGTAGATGAGGAGAAGGTTTTTTTGCAGTTTTCTGAGAACTGCACATTCCACTCAGTGCTGTGGAGTGTATCCTTCATAAGGATACACTATAACCTCTTCGAAAGTAGGATGACATAGCCCTGACCAAAGTAGACCGAGGGCAGACCAAAGACCTGACATGCACTCGTCCCTCTCTCTGACTCATGCTTAGTCGCTCACCACCCACCAACACACAGTGAAACCCTCAGTCCCAGTGCCAGGTTTTGTCACTGGGCAGAGAAGCGGTTGGCTACAGTAAAAGCATGACGTGATGCCCCTTCCTCTATGCTCCCCCAGCCTGTGCAGCAACAGAGGGGTAAAAATATCCCACCAGTGAGTTCAGACAACCAGCTCATAAATTAACACTAAAACTCCTACAGACAACAGCGGGCTAGTCGCTGAGAGATTTAAACAGCTCAGGTTGCCACTGACCACAGCTCCGGGATCACCTTCCAAAACTCTTTTCCTAAATTTACTCATTAGGAGGTGGTGAAGAAGAACGGGCGGTAGATCAGTTTTCATCCAAGTCACTATTTTGCTGTTCGCTAACATAGTGAACTATTTTTTCAAAATGGCCCTAGGGTGCATTGTTCCAGGAAATGTTATGAGGTGAGATGTAGACTATTAGGCCTAAATTGGGAATTGTGTAGAACAGAAGAGTCTGTTTTTAATTTTCAGAGTTTACACAGAAAATATAAGGTATACATTTAGGCTCAGCTATTCACTCATGTCTTATTAAGGTTTGCCCGTAATGAAGCGCAATCTCTCCTCGCCGCTCTCAAGTAGAAACACAATGTTCCAGCAAACTGCTTGACTGGGTCAAAAAAAAAAAAAGGAAAAAAGAAAAAACAACAGGAGAGAAGAGTGATGATCCCCTCTAAAGAAACTCAACTCTGTAATGGACGGACAGGGATTACAGACGTTAAAACCTCCTCCATCTGTAATTCACTGTCACCCTGCCATCATCTCTGAATCACTGATCCATTTTCCAAGTGTGCGAGACCTTGCTAAAAGCATCACTGTTGCACCCATTTGTGTTTGTAGTGGTGGGGGGAAAGAAAGGGAGGAAAAAAACAGCACACAGAAAAGACAAGTTAACAGCTCGCTGTGCTGTTTCAAAGCACTCTCTGTCCTGTAACAACCACCTAGCTAGTTTCTCACACAGCGAATGGGACACACTGATCAAATAGGATTTTAATGAACATCAGCAGTTGGAGCCTGAGGAATAGACGCCATGATGGCTTAAAGCTACTGACATCTAGGTTGGGTTGGATTTTCATCATCAAAAGAAACAAAAAAAAAAAAAAACATTCCTTTACTGGTGCCTCTTGCACAGACAACACAGACTGCGAATCTAAGTGCACACTGTCCATTCGATCACAAGGAAGAAGCAAATGAGAAAGCAAGTGGCTGACAAGGCCGTGTGTAGACCATGATCATATCATACGAACCCAACATTATACTCAGAAACCGGATAAGAAAAAAAAAAGGTTCTTCTCCAAAGGCTTTCCTCTAGGAGCCTCTCAGTGGGAGGGAGAGTAAATAAGATGTCATCAATAATAGACAGTGAATGTTCTGAGCAGTTCTGCACACACACACACACACACACACACACACACACACACACACACAAGCACACAAGCACACACGAGCGCCGACTGATTCCTATCCTGCAGACAGGCCTGCCAACCGGCAGGCTTTTTGCACACGCTCAGATTCACTGTCCTGACTAATCACTTGTGATAGGGGCCTTTGCCATAATTACCCAGGGCCTTATCACAAACTTATGCGATGCATTTTTCATGTCCTGGCTGCTGGCAGTGCCTTCACTGTCCATGCTGGCAGTCAATCTACGAAAAAGACTGATCTCAGACAAATTCACACACACTCACACACACAGACACCAGTTCTAACAGGGCGAAATGGGTGAAAGCAGGGTGAAGGGCCAGGGAAGAGAGAGGGTGAAAAAAATAAAAAAGGAGGGGAGGGGGAGGCGAGGGAGAGAAAGATGGGGGGGGGGGGCAGGAAGGGGGTGGGAGATAGATAGTGAGGAAAGAAAAGAGAAAGCAGTGACAATTTTTTTTTACATAATGCATGAACAAGGGGGCACGAGTAGGAGGACCAAACAGGATCAAATAAATAGGAGAAGTGAAGCCTTGATGATGTGGCATAAGTGCGACACAAAGCCCGCTGGGAAGACTTGTTCACTGTCCTTTTGTCTAGCCAGTCATAGGGGCATCATGACCTAAATAAAAGTTTAAATCCCAAGCCTGTACAATTTACAAAATAATGTCTGAACAATTGGGCTAGCCTACATAACGCAATCTTATGTTAATGACGACGGCGACTGGGCTACTAATATTCATGAATTGTGATTTGAAATTCAGCAATGCACGTTAAATGCCACGGGAAAACACAACAGTGCCATTGTCTCCATGTCTTGTGATAGGTCAAACACGCTCTAATATACACAGGCTATATTCACCCACTGAATAGGCCCAATATTTCCCTCATATCCTTCCTTGTGCCATGGATCTCCTCCGTGCACGCCGAGATTAGCGGCGTGCGCGAGGCTGGGACATTTCTGGAGTTCATCACAATCAACAAGGTCATGATCTTTCATATTTATACTACCATTTTATTTAATTGCATCGCGTCAACAAACACTGTCCCGTCCCGTCCACTTTCACAGACGTGGCAACGTCTCTAAAAACCTCACAGTGTATAATTGCCGTCAGGGGGAAACCGAAAAAAAAACGACCGAGTTGATCAACCATAATCACGGAGACGACTTCAATATAAACTGCCTCAAAACCGTTAGCCGATAAGGTTGCTAATGTTTCCATTCGCGTTCAAATAAACTTACCAATTTGACAGTTAAAAAGCAGAAAAACACACAAGCAAAGCGCTGTTGTGTGTCTGAGCTGCCCGTCTCAACGGTTGGTGTCACCACAGCGCCACCGTATAATGAGTCGCACTTATTTTTTCCCCAAAATTATCCAACCTTACAACGGCTAAAGCGTCGGGCTAACTACGGCTACTCGCTCCAGTAAAAGTTGAAGAACACACAATAAAGATAGCTAACCGAAAGCTTTCCGCCAAAGCCCCGCTGTTTTGTTTTTATTTCGGCGCATCCCCGCGGCGTCGCCCCGGCTTGCCCAGTTGCAGTGTCCGATCGATGTTGAATTGAACAAAGAGGATCAATTTCTGATCAGCGAGAGAGCCACTTTCATCAATGTGAGGAAGAGGTCTTGAATTCTCTTCCCAAACACCTATGAGGCGGCCGCCGAAAAAACACAAAACACGGCGGCCGAAGGAGACAAGACGGCCGAAGCGAATAGAGGGTAGACGATTTAAACAGAGGCTGAACTGACCTGTAGTTGTTGTAAGTCAAAGCGCTTCCAATATTGAAACATCGATCCTGCATTGGCCGCCATCTTGAGACATATTGAGACAGGAATGAGATGCTGATAGAGAGCGCGGGGGTTGGAGTTCAGTGGAGAGGACCGGGCGGCCAGAACACCCGGACCGGATCACTTCCACTACTCACCCCTGTAACAGCTAGTGCACGGAACGGAGTCAGCGTGCAGGAGTGTTGCCTTAATAACGCCATTATAATTGCTTAAATAGCTTTTTATCAACATTCAGATATTACAGGTAAATAACCGAACTGGCATTAAATTACTCTTTATTTTATTGCGTTGAAATACGCGACATTGTGTGCTGCAGATGAGTCCATGTTTGATGTTGTAGTTTGAGTGATCATTATGTATTATGGAGAGCAAAGATCATATAAAAATAATGCCAGGAGGCTACTTGGAAGCCATATCTAAAAAGAAGGAAAAAAAATCCCACCGGGGGAGCTTTCAGGACCAATGTTTCCTCTGATCTGTGTGGGACTGAGCGATAATCCACCTAATAATTTATTTTATCAATATTGATTGCCCCTCCAAAATCATCATGAAAGTCAGATTTAGAAATAAAAAGTCGATTGATAATAAGTGTTTTTCCCCCAAATTCGCCTGCTTGGTTTTTGTCATAAGCTCAAACTAATGCTCCTTTTTGAAACTGCTAATTTACACCAGTGACTTTTACTGTAAAAACTACACGAATTGAAAAGAAAGCAAAAACTTACATTTAATGTATGAATTCTACATAATTTTGTACATTTTTTGATTTGCATGATTTGAAACGATCCCGTTTGAATGCTTATGTTCAGTTATGCACGTGCATGACGGACAAAGAGCGAGAAAAATAAAATTGAAAATAAATTTAAGTAGAATCTAAATCAGCCAGGACTGTTGAAAATAGAATCCAGGCTAAACGTGCCTGTCTACATAAACTGTTTAAACTTCATATTCAACTCTAACCAGTAATAAAAATTAACCATAATAATTTGAGACATTCATAACACATATACAGTATTTTATATTTTTTCTTTATTAAATGGGTGGTTCTAGTGTAGGAACTCAGCATATGCAACAAAGCAGGGTTGCTGATGACCTGCTGAACTTGGCCATTTAAGAATGGGTAAAAGATGGAGTGGATTTACACTTGGCACAAGGTACCTCCAAGTTTATGATCTTCTCAATGCATAATAATATGGCAAAGAAAGCAAGCCTGATATTCTCATTTAAGGCATTCTTTTACTGCACAGATATGAATCAGATTAGTTATCCGAATGAGATTGTTGTGCTTTTATTCCAGCCAAATCACTACTGCAGCAGGGCAGCCCAATGGTTAGACTGTCTATGTGCACACATACTCTATCTGTGGCTGAAGTGACCTTGAGCAACACGCTGAACCCTGGCTACTCCTGGTCCTCTGACCCCCCTCAGCTTGTGGATATGCAAAGAATTTCTAATTACATTGTCTGTATGGCGTGCCCTAAATACCTACGTCAAACTGTGCACCTTAACGCACATCACACCTCAGCTGCAGCTCCAGTTGCTCTGCACACCAAGACGGAGCCCAGCTGCTCAGGTTTATTAGGGTAACACATCTGTTGTACATGTCGTTTTTTAGCTTTTTTTTTGTGGGTTCCAGAATTTGACTTGTCGAGTTTGTTGTGAGGCCTGCAAAATCCGTGCCTGCGTTCACACTAAGGAGGGTTTTTTTCTTCGTGCCTACGGCTTTCAACAAAAATGTTTAGCTTTATTTTTTTTCTCTCCAATCATTTTCATTTCTTTCTAGCCCCTGCACTTTAATTGCATTCACCAAAAATAACACAAGAATTTGCCATAGATAATAACATCTCTTTTACTGGATTTGTGCGGATAGAAAGGTGGCCATTTTTGTGCTTTGAATTAGCTGAACTTTCAGGTCATTACTTGATTTGATTTGAAGCTGTTTGTGTGTCCCTCCTTGTACAGTATGAATGGTGCTCAGTGCTCAACTGAGCCCTGAGCCTCAATAGCTTTGCCTTATTTTATACTTCACTTATAGACATAATAGTGCGAATTAAAGGCAGGCTTCAGTTCGGCCGTGACACGCGGTCACATGCTTTTGATAAAATGTACTGAATTACACTGTAGCCTATAGAATACATAGGAACAGCTGCTTTAAGGGATTTATTGTTATAAACGACATAAACACAGCATGATTCGTGTTACTGTCAGCGCCAATTACTAATTCTTTCTCTTCATGATTGTCTTTTTTCCTTTATCTGAGCAACTGTCTGCACTGTGAGGTACATAATGAACACTTTCCAGACAAAATACTGCATATGAACCAATAAATCCTGTGTTTAATCCTCTCATTTTGTTCTCCTTCCGCCATGTTAATCAGTGTTTCCTTAGTTTGGCCTGCACGACTTGTGATGCTACCTATCATTAAGTCAAACCAGAAATACAGGTCTGAGATAATCCGTACAGGTTTAGTAGCTCTGCAGTGTGTGCATTATGCTGTGTTTGTATGGTTTTCTCTTACTCTCACACAAAGGAAACGCATTGCCAAAAGGAAGAAGATACACAGTCATACCACTGATACTACAATAAAACATTCAACATTACCTTATCAATCAATAAAAACAAGTAGAAGTAACTCCAAAGTGCACTATAATTGTCTTAAGAAATGCATGATTGTTTAACAAAATTGATTTTCTACTTTGGACATCAAATAACACAATGCTTAAGTTCTCAAAGACTGTAAGGACATATAGTTGCTTTGTTTACTCGTTATGTTATTAATTGTGTCCTGCAAATGCGGTATTAGACATGAACCTAACATTACATCTATACAGCATAACATTGCAAACAAAGAACTTTATATTCTGTATTCTAACCCAATTTCTACAAATAAAATATACCTCTTAGAAAATGCTCCCTTCCTAAAAACAGCTAGTTTTTTATTTAATCATCCATCCAAAAGAAGTCATCATAAATGAAGGACATTTTACTAAAAAGTGCAGCTCTTAAATCCTCACACTCTGAGCAGTAAAACATGAAATCTCACCTAAAACACATAACAAACAAAGTATTTTCTTTCCATTAATATAATTTAATCTGGTGAAAGTGTCTTTATGCAAACACTGCTGCGACCATTACAAATCAGCTGATTCTGTACTGCCGGGCGCTCTTCTCAAACCCTCTGCATTTCAGCACACACAAGGATTTGACTGTAGCTTCACTGGGTTCTGGATTACTTTGAAGCAGTAGGGGGTGCACAGCGTAAGTCAGAACAAGTGAGAGTCTGATTTATCAATCCACCTACAAATTATCATGTTCCTGCTACAGAGGCTCATGCACGTCTGGCATGAATGACTTGAGACGGGGTTTTTTTCTCTCCTGACTTGTCTTTTTATTACACTCCCTGGTAAAATTAGAGAGGAGGAAAAAAACAACGTAAATTGTTCCTGACAAGGACAGCAGAAGGAACATGTTGGGGCCCACAGATTTAGCCTCATCGCTTCATGTACATTTGGTTAAAGTTTAAATATAGAGAAATAAACACACATTCTTTGTGTCAGCGCCATTATACAAGCAGATCTTATACCCCGACAGAGCTACAGGGTATAAAATAAAACAGGCTTTCTGTCCTTTAGCTTTCCCACTTTTCTCTGTTTGTGTCCCTTTTCCTCCTGCTCATTGACTCTGCCTGCAAGGTGCTTTTAGCGGGCCTTGTGTGGCCGGGTTAGAGATGGATGTGTGGCCCTTGGGAGCCGCAGGCAGAGAGCAACACTGATCATGTCAGACAGGCTGGGGAGGCTGCATAAGATCATCATCACCCAGCAGTGGAGTGAATCGCCGCTGTGGCACTTTCACACAACCTCTGACCTATGTGGTAACCTCTGAGGTCATGATCAAGGTCAGGGGTCAGCGAGGGCCTCTGTGATCAGGGAGCTTGCAGGCCCCTCCTGCCGCTTCCTCCTCTTTTTCTCTCTACGCTCTTTCCCTTATTTTTTTTTTCCTGCACTTTCCTCTCTCTTGCTTTCCCTCATCTGCTATCTGTTTGTCTATCGCTCACACTCTCCTTTACTGGCTGGGACCAATTGAGACATCCCATCCCCTGGGAGTGCAAAAAGGAAAGCAAGGGAAAATCAATAGGGAAGATGAGTGAAGACCTGGGGGTCCCATCAAAAACTGAATGCTTCTCCCTGTGCTGGTATGATTCACACACACATACAGACACACACACACACATACAGATATACAGTGGAAAGTAGAAGTAAACATGGGCTTGGAAAATGTACAAATAAGAGAAAAAGATGTGTAAAGCCCACCAAAAATGTTGTGTTTTATGTATTTCACTTGTAACAACATTAAAAAGTGAAATCCTTAAAGGATGGCTGACATTGTCCTGTTCTGTCCTCCTGCCTGTGTTGAATCCAGGCCTGTTGCAGCAGTGATGTTTGAACAGAGAAAGATGCAATATTGATCAGTTTGAGCAGATTTCAAGGTCTGCAACAACAAATGAAAGAGCCTGATGACAAAAAGTTCTTTTCTCACGAAAGCGAAGCGGAAAAATTGAGGCAAACATTTATGCCAAGCTTTGTGTATCACGCCAGCTGTAATTTGAGCTGAACAAAATGTCATCATATCACCAATCAGTGCGACTTTAATTATAGCACACTTCCAGCAACATTTGCATGGTTTTGTGCCGCCTAAAAAAAACAGATTAAAATAACCAAGACTAAACTGAAAGAAGACAAACAAAACTCATTCCTATGTGTCATTTCCCGACCTCAGCCGCCTCTGCTATTTCTGTGAAAAGACATACATGTGTTTATAATGTTGAGCCTCACCGTGGATCCATAACTTATGAGTTTGCTGTGCTCGTCTTCCCAACTCGAGATAACCCCGGGCAGGACATTAAATGATCGGCTGAAAATAGAACTGTTCGGATGAAAGGGAGGATAAATAATGCAGAAAGAATACAAAACCTCTTATGGGGATAACTAGTCACATACACATGCACGCACACAAACACACAAAGATATCCTTTTTTTCTTCCCTGCACGGTGAAGAAAAGTGAATGGATGTAACTGGAAGGAGGAGGGCCCAGTGGAGGCACACATGCTTCTTGCTTCATCTCCTCCCACTCCTCCTTGTCTGCCATTTTTTTTCCGCTCACATTCAGACTTCATGACATACTCTGTGTCTGTGGGGAGGAATAATGTTGTCCCAGTCACGCCGTGTTTTTCCTGCCCACCAGAGATCAGACACAACACACAGAGCAGGAATTACAACCCCGCCGCCTCATCATTTTTTCATTAGTTTTGATCAGAATGCGTCGACCTGGATGGCTGATCCTTTTACGCAGAAAGCAATGTGTCACTGTATGATGTCTTCTGGTGTTTTTTTGTTTTTTTTTTATTCCTGCATTTAGTTTAGGTTAGATCACCAAATTAAAACTATGAGTCATTTATTAAGACTTCTGGTTAGAGGGTGTTGCAATGTTGGGTCATATTTGATAAATAAAACATTCACGACAAACCTTTTCAAAGCCTTGCTGCTGCCTGCCTAATTTCCAGATGACATGTTTATTCATTGGCCAAATTAAACATGCATGTTGTGAGGGGGGGGGGGGGGGGGGGGGGGGGGGGGGGGGGGGGGGGAAATTCCGGTGTCCCCACACTACACAGGCTGCACAGGACACTTCACAGAGCAGCTTTGTGCTTGTGTAGGGGAGACACCTAGTGGTCAACGACACGTGTAGCATTTATACAGGGGTGAAGGGAAGCGTGAGTGTGCTCGTGTGAGGTTCATTATCTTGTCAAGTTCAAAAAGTTTTCTACAGTCGATCCATGAAATCTGAGAGATTATTTGCTAATTAACTGAAGACGAGCTTCCTGGACACAGCTTTAAATGAGGCTCCAGGATTGCCAGTTTTCCAAGTCCCATAAGCTTGTGTTTTGACCCCTGACCTTCATCCTAAAAGAATACGCTTTTATACCAACAGGGAAGTTTACAAGCGAAATGAAAAATGTCTTGCTCTTTAAAAAATGACCTCTGCTTACTCCAGGACACCGCGCCCTGAGCAGAGGTGTTTACCCAACCTAGAAGTACCTGGCAGGCCTCCAGGCCTCACAAAAGCCCCATTCACCAGGAACAGGAACCCAGACCAGCGCTGCCACGTCAAAATGTTTGCGCATACAGCACTGCTGCAAACGTGTTTTTTTTTTTTTTTTTTATAGTCGGGTTGGCCCAAGAGTCCAGATAATACCTGCCACCTTTGTGGAGGACAGGTAGGACACTCGACAACAATGCACGGAGAAGTTTGCAGACCAGGGGACTGTGGCAGGCTCCGGTATCAAACCTGATCTTATCTTATCTCACCAGGAACTAGAAAGACGTTGTAAGTAGGACATCAAGGTGTGCCGGCAGGCTGGAACGCTTGGCCCGAGGGACTACGCTTCCTGAAAAAGTCTTAATTTATGTGCACATAAGTGAGCAGACTGAGTTTCTAACAGGTTTCTGTAAGGTGCGCGGTGAAAGGCGTCGATGGGAGTTGGGGCTTACGGGAGACCAGCGAACACGGCTCCCAGAGCAGACAGGCGCCCAGGTTTGTGCCAGCAGAAAAAATGTTGCGCGCTTCTTCTCAAGGGGACCTGCTCCTCTGTGAGCATAGCCACCGTCGGATTCTTGTTATTCGTGGGAGCCTGTCAGCTGTACCTGCCGGACCCGCTCGCGGTGCAGCCGGTTGTGTCTAAAGAGAACAAGACGGTGACGCTGCTGATATGGTCCCATCCTTTCGGTCGACAGCGCGAACTTCCGGACTGCTTTGAGCTCTACCAGATCAGCGGGTGCACGCTCACCGACGACGGGCGCGCGTACCCGCAGGCTGACGCTGTCGTCATTCACCACCGGGAGGTTGCCATCGGCATTGTTGACCTGCCATCGGAACCGCGGCCACGTGCGCAAAAGTGGATATGGATGAACCACGAATCCCCCACGCACACACCGTGGCTGTGGCATTTTGAGGATGTTTTCAACCTGACAATGAGCTACCGGACGGATTCCGATATATTCCTGCCGTACGGGTATCTGGTCCCCCGGGAGCACAGACCCAAAGGTCTCCTGAGCAGCGTTGGGCACCCGCTCCGCGTACCCTCGCGTTCACACCTCCTCCGGCCCCGCCTCCTGGCCTGGGTCATCAGCAACTGGTCGGAGTCCCACGCGCGCGTGGCCTTCTACTACGAACTCCGCCAGTACCTCCAGGTGGATGTGTTCGGGCGCGCGGGTCTGTCGTTGCCGGAGGACAGCGGCGGCGACAGCGTGGTGCGGCTGGTCGAACAGTACCAGTTCTACCTGGCGCTGGAGAACTCGCAGCACACCGACTATATCACGGAGAAGCTGTGGAACGCGGTGGTGGCCGGTGCCGTCCCGGTGGTCATGGGTCCGTCCAGGCAGAACTATGAGCGCTTCCTGCCCCCCGAGGCCTTCATCCACGTGGACGACTTCCCCACAGTGAGCGGGCTGGCACGGTACCTGCTGATGCTGAGGCGCAACCCGGTCCAGCTGAGGCGGCACCTGAACTGGAGAGGGAGGTACAGCGTGCACCAGCCCCTCTTTTGGGCTGAGCACTACTGCACGGCCTGCAGGGCGGTGAGGAGGACCAGAGGCAGGACTAGTGTGGTCAAAGACTTGACACGCTGGTTTCACTCGTGAGAATGACCTCCTGTATGACCTCCACCTGAATGAACTGATGGGAAAACTGATCATTTGTAACCAGGCTCTGCCCACCTGGTGATGATCAGCTATCGAAGTTTACAACAGAAATCTATATTATATATATATTTATTTATCATCGACTATGATTGTTTGGGAGCCTGACAGACTTTATATGACTTTAATTAAATGTGAAATTGAATGTGAAAATTAAGAATTATGGTTTGATTATGGTGACTGATTCTGATTTTGATGATTCTGTCTGTTCCTGTACTCTAGACTACACCCTCAAAGTAAAGTTATTTTTTCAAAGTTTCATCTCATCCTCATCATTTCATGCTGTTTTTGTGTATAATAAACTATACGTTATATAGTATAGTTTTGAAAAACTGTTTTTCTTTTACATTGTCTGATGTCTTTTGATGCAGCCGCTGGCAAATGTAATGCTTTGGCTGCAGCACAATAAGAAAATCAGCTTGCAGAGACAACACTTGCTCGAGATGATTCATCCCAGTACTAGGCCAACATTTATTGTTGTCAAAAAGTCAAAGTCCTCTCTTCCAGCTTTGGCATCATGGAGCATCAGCTGTATGGTGCCACTGTACAGCTTCCTGACAAATGACTGACAAAGTTTATAAAATGTGAATTGTGCATCATCTCTCTCATGTGACTTTCACAGCTTTGCAAGGTTACTTCTACACAATACTTGATATAACTGAGGACAGATAATTAATGTATATTTAGAGGGAGTGTGTAACCTGCTATGCGTGTGTGTCTATGATTCAGGGGTTAAATATAGATACATTTCCAGGGGGTACATCTGCCTGTTTTCTACTACGAAAACAGCCGTTGATTTGTGTCTGTGCATCATTGACTGGTTCATTGCACCACTGTTCCCACACACTGACCTAAATGAACGACCTTAAAGGTGTTGTTAGACCCTAAAACTTGTCTTTTTAGTGCTCGTACTTCTGGCACAACTTGGCTGAGAGCGAGACAGCTGTACTAACCCACACACCCCCTAGTATTGCATTATGATTACACAGCCATTCTCATTTTATTCTCCTTTCCTCTTTTATTGCATAGCTTTGGCTATAGCAATAAGGTAGAGAGAAGGGGGGGGGGGTGAACATGTGTGGCTGTTTTTAAAAAAGCTTCAGGAGTCACTTGATCGGAATCAGAAGCTGTGATGTGGATCATTTAAATTTACACCTCTGTGTTAGTGCCCTGACACCGAATTAACACTTAACACTGTCAAACGAGACATTTCCTGCAGGCACAGGGGCAGCGAGTAATGTTGCTCGCCATAATGAGCTGATGCCTCAACAGCTGCTAAAACCACTGACGTGCCTCAGCAATAATGCTTTCAGACGGCCAGAACAGCCAGACCCCTCATCCCTGTCATAATCTCATTCATGCACATGAGGAAATTATTAGCATATCTAGTTACTGTGAGTGAAATCCTATTCACACTTATTGCTTTCAAATACAGATCCACTGCATGTCCCGAAGCTTGTTTCCACATGTCCTCATTCAAAGTGTCTTCCAAACGGCATGCAGTACCTCTCCGCTGTGAGAGGCATGTTCAGCATGCTGGACTGTTGACCTGGCAGTATATAAAGGAAGAGCACTCCTCTTATTGTTTCTGAAGAGTTTATCGGATTACAAAGCACACTGCGTGAAAAACCATACAATGGTTAGAGGCTGGGCAGGATGTTTAGAATGTTCACTGCACTAATCAATATGCAAACATTGTGCTCGTCATGTGTTTCTTACCATTTTAATGCAGCAATGAGTGATTTATACTCATGTCATGAGTCCTGATGTCATGTAGTATTTGATCAGGATCAGACTGTTTGTTAATGATAATCTAGTAAGGAAAAAAAAAAAAACAGTCAGCACCAACCGTCCCGATGCCAAGATGTCAGGTTTGTTTTCTGGTGTCTCTGCTGACTGAGGCTGGTATCCACCCCCAGCTGATCTGACTCAAGGGAACCGCCATGGACCTCCTCTCTCATCAGACATGCCTGTTCTGTTATAGGCGCCCAAAAAGGAGAAGAAGAAGGAGGCGGGAGCAGAACCAGATCCGTGAGTTCAAAGAAGTTAGAGGACAGATACTGTGGTGAAACTCTCTGTGTGTGTACAGTACATGTAGGACCCCATCTCTGTCCCTTTTGCTATGTAGAGCTGTACTGCCTCCTCTGGTAACTGTGTAACTGTAACAATCACGATCTTGGACCAGAACAAAGACTGTATCAATGATAAGAGTGACCTAAGGGACATCTTACTGCTCCAGGTAAGTATTTATTAGCTATTATTAGTGATACGACACAGGTTTCAAAAGCAGCACAGGGATTTTGCACTTCCACACAACACATTATTTTCAAATGCCAGTTGTTTATTTCTATTGCTCCCATTTACTTATCATTTTCTTCCTATAGTTGCTGTTTTAATGATGCAATTTTCTCACACCCATCACATAACTTAACACGTACGATGTGTTTGATGGCAGGTCGCCTTAACAGTGGTAACAATGAGTTTGATGAGATGATGACAGAGTGTTTTGGACCCTTCAAATTCACTTTATTCCCAAACTATATGATTTCCGAACACTTTTTACTGTATGTAAAAGTGGGTAATAATCATAGCTTCATATAATGTTGAGTTTTACTTTTTTTTCTGTTATACCACACTGAAACTGCAAATTGCCTTTGCCTGGGATCTAAAATTAATATTTAAATATTTGTTTTATAGTCTGATTTGTGTTACTGTTTTGAGTGGACTTGATGATTTATTCATGCTTAGTTTCAGTCAAGGCTTTAAGCTTTAAGCCAGTTTTGTTGTCTCCCTAAGGAAACGCTTGGGTTGGATTGAAGGAATTGCTGCATAAAAACACAAGAGCATCAAAATATTACATTTGAACATCTGCCAATAAAACAATACAAAGAAAAGCCATATGACACATAAAGTGTTGTGTGAAACTGAGGGAGTGCAGCGTGCATCGTGTCTACACAGATGAGCGGTTGTTACTCGCAGTTTTACCTGTGTTTTGTCAGGAACTGACCCGGAGGGGACGATTCTCAACGCCTTCGAGGTCTTTGACCCAGAAGGAACAGGAGACCTCAGGGGGGAGGAGTGTATGCATGCGATTTTCTTCACAGCTCTGCACAGCCACAGCAGATACAACTCTAATGGGAATTCGTCACTCAGATAACTATGAATCAATCTGTGCACTACAGAAAAATGTGAATCATTAACAAAGCTCCAGCATGCAGATAATGTATATCTCGTTCAGTGAAATACAGATCACAGTTAATTCAAAGTCAAAGAGATGGAAACAGTAATTCTTCTTTCCTGTTCCTCTCCTGCAGGATAAGATATCACCTCATGTCACAGGCTGACAAGTTTACAGAGGATGAGGTGAGTTGTTGCTTGGCAACAAGGTGAAATATTGGATGTATCAATATGAGATATGTGATTCAAGGGTACTGGCGGTGGTGATACCACTGAACAAGCTGAAGGTGAGCGTTGATGAATACCCAGAATCGGAGGCAATTTAATTTGATTTAAACCCCTTAACTACCAGCTCCAGCTTATTACAAAGATCCTTCTCAGCTCGCTTCCAGACCCCCTCTTCACTAACAGTTCCATTCATAACCTACATGGCCCCTGGCTAGAGACACAGTAATCTCATTTGTACAGCAACAGATGTTTCTCTTAAAAACATCCGTTGACTGGGGAGTGAAAAGTCTGCCTCTCATTCTCTCAAGGGATCAAAGAGACCAGTCTAATGGCTATGAAATCTGTCACATTTGTACTGGTTTGAGGAGACATATTGACTTACAGTAGGCTTACTATGTTGTGAAACGTAAACGCTCTCCTTCCCTGCTCCTCTCGCTCAGCCTACACATATTTTATCAGGAAGCTTTCATGTTCTGTACATCAAAAGGCCGCACAGAGGAGGGGAAAAGAGAGACGAAAATGCATATGAAACAACAAAACCCCCAGACAAATAAACAGCACAGTGTTCCCATGGCAGCGCGGTGCAGCAATCTGACGGCTGGTTTCCCATGGCTGTGTCTCACTGCCCCATAGACCTCCACTCTGTCTCACTGATGGCTCCTGTGATTGCAATCATCCATCTTACTGTCAAAGGCAAAAAAAAGGGCAAGAAAGGGGAAATCACACACACCATCTCTCTCTCGCTTACTCGCTCCCTTGTGTCCGGCAAACAAGCCACCCCACTGTGAGCAGAGCCAACACACAGACCACAGGCCCTCTGCATTGGATGTGTGTATTTGTGAGTGTGCCCATGCTTATATGATCTACAGAGAGAACATGTGTGGGTGTGCATCTTTTGGTTGTCTGTGCCTGCCCATTATACTGCATGATCAGTCACTGGAGTGTACACGGGGGAGCTGTGGACATGTCTGATCTTGCAGCTGATCAAAAGCACCAGAGACTTGTTCCCTTGTGGCCATGCAAGCGGGCCTCATATCAACATGTCTCTGTTCAGTAGACAGGAAAAACAAGAGGAGAGGAACAGGCGGAGGAGGAGGGGGTACATCAGGAGGAAGACAGAAACAGGCAGGCAAAGCACAGATGAAAGAGTGCACAAAGAGGCCAGAGTGGAATATATGACAATGATACATAACCGCACTTATCTCCCAGTTCTGATGAGCTAATTGAATGGCAAAAGCCAGCTCTGTGTTTCTCTGTAGATGTAATAGCATGTGTGATCCCTCTCTGCAAACCTGCCAGCCCTCCTCTTCACAAGAGCTGCGGATTTAAAAAGAGAGAGAGCGCAACAGAACCCTTACCTACTTGCTTACAGGTAGGCTAAATCAGATGTTTACAATCTTCGCTCAGGGTGTTGACCGCTGGTAACCTTGACTACAAAAACTTGTATTAGGTGATCACCCACGGAGGGGACAAAGAGCGGGAGTACAGGGAGGAGAAGAAACAGATGGATGAAAAGGAGAGAAAGAAGAGCGGGGAAGCTTCTGCCTGTAAATGGTCTTGCCTGGCTGTGAAGTTGTGGTGTACAGCATGTGTGAATGTAATTATTGTGCAATAAAGTGGTGACTCTATGAAATGGACCCCTTTGTTGTTGTGACTTTAATCCCGCTTCAATAATCAACACATAAATATCTGCTGAGAGTAATGCCTTGCAAATGAAACAACAAAGCACACCTGCACATTATTTAGTATAAAAGATAATTAAACATGCACACAACGCAACAAAACAGCTGTATTTAAAGGATATCAGTAGACTAAAGCTTATGAAACATATAACTAATCAGGTACAGACAGGTTCATCGCTTTTCTGATAATGATGGCTCAAGATCAAGTCTGCCATTTTGGGAAATAGGCCTATTTGCTTTCTGGCCAAAAGTTAGACGAGAGGATCGATACCACTCCACTAACAGCGTCTGTCAGCAGCTGTGTAGCTTAGCTTAGCACAAATACTGGAAACATGGAGAAACAGCTAACTTGGCTCTGTTTGAAGCTAAGAAAATCTGCCTACCAGCCAACCTAAGGCTCAGTAATTAGCACATTATGCCTTGTTTGTTTAATCCATACAAAAACCTGACGACAAGTTGTGGTTTTACAGTGAGAGACAATATGTTGGCCGCAGGGTGCATTCAAGGAATGTTGGCAGAACAGGACGAACAGGAAAACCTCCTGTTATTTTGACTTGGGAGTCTTCATGCATAACTTCAAATGGACTGTTAACCTTGTAGTCACACCAGGCCCTTCCTAAAAGCTTCTCCTGTCATGCTACATATTTGTAGTAGTTCATTAACAAGTGAAACCAGATACGCACTAACAGTGTTTCAGTGTAATGCTCTGAGATGATGTCTTCACAGCCAAATGGCTGCAGCATATCACCATTGTCTGAAATTCCCCAAATCTGCAACTACAGTATATAGTGAGAGGCTGACATCAGTTTTTCTCATTCATAATTCTGCTCATAATTCTGGTCTGAACGATACAACAGGAGCGCAGCAGCATTGCCACCATGAGGTTGCAGGTGCTGGAAAACAGCCGGGCTAGTGCTTTCCCCCTGCTTTCTTTCTTTGTGCTAAGCTAAGCTGCCAGCTCCAGTATTGATCTTCTCATGTAACTCTCAGCTAGAAAGCAAATGACCTTATAACCAAAAAATGCCAACCTTTTCCTTTTACACATGAACCTTGTAATGGAGGAAACAAAGATTGTACCAGATGGTCACAGCTTTATTCAGAAACCAACAGGCTTGGTCTCTCAGAGACTCATTATACAATAATCATATCAGTTTGGAAACAAATCTCAGAGGCAGGCTGTGAAGACATCAGTATAATCCTGTCTCCATCAGCCAGTCACGTGAAGGTGCACTGGAGCCGAGCAGGGTTTATGGTTTCCAGGCCAAAACTCAACCGTTTCAGTATCTCTTCCTTTTGCTTTCCAGATGTGCACTCTCCAGATGCTATTCATTTCACCTAACTTTATTTTAAGCAGATATTCTTGGCAGCTTGTCATGTCTTACCTCAGTTTTAACAAGGCAGAGCAGCCAGAGAGACACAGAAAGAAGAGAGAGGAAGAAATATGTTTGACAGGCTAACACAAGATGAACCCCGAGGTCGTTCCAAAAATGTGTTTGACACTAAATAGTATATTTTGGGTCCAGCTCTCGGGAACTCACATTGCAGCCTGAGGAGCTTTGCAACATCGGTGGAGGGAGCTGATGTGTTTACTAGGCAGACTTTTATCTGAGGAAAGACAAGGATGCCAGAGAACTTTCATAACACTTTATGAGGCTGTATTTCATTGTACAACATTGTACAACTGCTGCTGCTAAGGTTATGCCGGATCATGCAGCAACAGTGTGAAAAAGGCTCAACAAAGCCTTTCATGTGGATGAAATGTTCAACATCTCATGTCTGCAAAGAGCTGCTTTTTTACAGCTGTACTCATTTGTAACAAAAAAAACAACAACAAAACAATAGAAGGCAAATAAATTGCAGTAATGAAGGTATAAGAAACATGATCTAAACAAACACCTGCCACACCCATCACAATTCTACACATACATACAAAATTAGACTATCCTGTTAAAGGGGAGCTCGTCTGTGTCTCTCATCCAGTACTGGAGGGGTTTGAACAGGCTGAAGCCGTTTGATCTTTATGGCAGCGAAAGACAGGGGGTCCGAAATGCTGCCAAATCCAGATCCTTCAGAGTTGTCTGCGTAAAGACATGAAGACAGAAAAACAGTCATCCCAACAAAAAAAAAAAAAAAAAGAAGCTTGTCTTCAAATACTGCTTTGAAAGAATAGTTGACATTTTAGGAAATCTGCTTATTTGCTTTGTGGAGGAGGGTTACATGAGAGGATCGATAACACTCTCATTTCTGTTTGTTCAACATGAAGATGGAAACAGCTCACCTGTCTCGATGGTAACAAAATCCTGCCACCACCAACAGACACAAGCCATGACACGCTAGACCTCCTGTGTTCAGTTCAAACCAGAACTGAGGAGTAAAAACGGCATTCATGTGCTGTGACTATTTCTTGCTCAGAGCCAAGACATAGTCCAGCAAAACACCCTCATAAAACAGCAAATTATTGTTTGTGTGCTTTGGTTTTTGCACAGATTAAACAAATGAGATGTAGCATTTTGAGTTGTCTCTACAGAGCTGGTGATAGGATTTTGTTACCTATTGTCAGAGCTGGGCTAGCTGTTTCCCCCTGTTGCCAGTCTTTAAGCTAAGCTAGGCTAACTTTAGCTGCTGGCTGTAGCCTTACATTTGACAGATATGGTTGAGAGTGGTATCTTGCTTCTCCCCATGTTCTCTGGCAGAGGGCAAATAAGCTCCCCAGAACGTCAAACTACTCCTTTAACATGATCGTTCTGAAGCCTGGAAAAACAGTTTCCTCCACCTCTGTTTTTCTCCTCACCATGAACGCCAATCATGTGCTCCAGGATCAGGACCCTCTCGGCCAGGATCTTCAGGGCCTCCCTGAGCTGCTGCACGGCCTCGCCCTGAACGACACCATCACATTCATGTAGGACCATTTTTCAAATGAGCCCAGGAGGAAAAGATACTAACGTCTCTCACCTCAATCAAGCCCTCTCCCGGCTCTCCTTTTGGCCCCGGTGCTCCCTGTGAAAACGCAGTAAAATAATACAGTCACCTCTGTGTTTTGTTTGTGTTTCTGTAACATGATAGCTTGTACTTACAGGTTGGCCCTGCTCGCCTGTTACACCTGGAGGCCCCTGGTAGAGAGAGAGCACAGAGAAATGAATTAGGACTCCTGCTCACACACATTTCACTGGCTTGCAGTCTTTATCCCCCGTGCTAATCTGCCTCTTCACCAGATCTCCAATCTTAAATCATGCTAGTAGAGGAAGGGGATCAGGTTTAAAGACAGAGGCCCACTAGAGAGCCGGATAAAAGAGGGGACCCGACATGGCTGCCCTGATTAGTGAGCCAGGCCTTGGACAAGAGAGAGAGGAAGAGAGAGAGAGGGGAGAGGATTAGTCACGGCTTGGAGTGCGTCTTTGAAGAAAAGCTTGTTCACCTTTAATGTGTTTAAGGTTGCATGACAGCTAGGACCATTTACAAACCGTAGAACAAAAAGCATTTTGATAGTTCATCAGATTCAAATATGTTCAGCCAACCCGTTAATCCAATAAAGAGGACGTTTTTTTAGGCAGTCTCACCCTTTCCCCTGGATCTCCTTTAGGCCCAGGATCCCCCGGCTTGCCTTGGAGGCCTCCCTTGCCCTTATGAAGGTAAAACAGAGGGGCATGCGTTAATGATGGCTGTCATATATTCAGATGCTTCCTGATCAACGGATACAGATACTCACATCTTGTCCCGGCAGGCCTGGTATCCCTGCAGGTCCTCTCAGTCCTGGAGGGCCTGTTGTGCCATTCACACATGAGGAGGATGGATGTCAAAATGTTTAAGTTTGGCTCTGACTATTGTGCAATGTCAAAACTCATTTCAGTCAATTTAACACAGTTTGATTTAATTCAGAAATTTCATTGTCCTGTGAGAGGGATTTATCAGGGTTTACAAAATAAACACATGATTAACCGATTGAACCTCCATGTTCTCAAAGTTTCGCCTGTATTTCCCCTTGAATTAAATGGTTTTATCAATGTTTTCGCATAACAAAGTCACACATATATTTTGTATCTGTCTGTACTCGTGTTTTATTGAATAATGCTCATATGCTCAAAATGTCAGAATTCAAAAGATCACTTTTAAAATAATTACATTAAGAAGAAAATTGAAGTTATTGTGTTAAAGTGCTTCGTGCTTCTTCTGACGCATTACAAATGAGAATGACATGTTTCCAATCTCTGAAAATTTTGGGATCTCGATTAGGATTTAAAATAAAGTTTTGTGAGTTTGAGCAACACTTAGCTGCACCACAGGGATTTGTAATGATGGAACTGTCCAAGAGGTCAAAACTCAATCATGAAATGATGCACTATATAAACTGTATATATGTATAGATAACACACACGTATGTTTCATGAACTGTGGCTTTTCCTTCTAACCTGTCGGCAGGAAACTATTCATATTCATACCTGAGGGGCCGACGGGGCCAGTTGCACCAGGAGGCCCGATGACGATCTGAGGAGCAGGGAGAGTGGGATGGTCGTGGATCTCCTCTGGGAAAAACCAAAGCAGAAGTTTAAATGAAAAGTTTGGTTCAACCTTTGCACAAAAGATAACGGAGATTATAGGAAATAAAGAGTTTTAATACCTGACTGAGGGTCATTGACAATGACGTTACAGCTACTTACAGCTTATCATTTAGATCATGCTCGAACATAATAAAGAGCCTGTTAATGTGCAGGCATAAAAACTTTTCCTCTGGAGTCAGAACAGAAGCAAACACCTGTGAGATTATACTCTATTTGCTGGTGTAAATGATTCTTATAATGCGTTCTTTGATCCACAGTAACCGAAGTGACTCATAGGCTGCAACACAGTAACCAGCCAATTACATGTGAAAATTGCCAAAATCTCATGACTCCACTGCTGCTGGCTTGCCAAAGCTCTAACACTGGATATCTGTGCTTTACGGACATGAAAGTAATGGTGGTATGAAATGGGTTTCATTCAATTCTACTGGTTCTAGAAATAATGTTACATTTTCCTTCTTTGCTGTTTTTATTGATACCAGTGGTGCAGCTGGTCAGCAAGAACTATTCTCTGCTAACCTTCCCCCCTGTCTCAGCCCATGCACAAACACACACTTGGTTCACTCTTAGCACTGAAATGCATCATGGGTGACCTCATATGAACAGCTGTAAATACAGAAGTAAGGCACCAACAAGAAAATAAGGACACACCAGGACCCAAGAACTCAAGTGAGACTCAAAGGTAGCATGAGACTCTGTATGTAGCTCAACAAACCTCCAAAACAGCTGAACTGCATGTGTCAAAATACTTTGTTTTGCAGCAGACACAGTTTTAACATAGCCAAATTAGCAAGAGAGTCTAATCTAACCAAATGTGACCACTCACTGCATTGCATGCATGTCACTGCATTTGAGACACACACAACTGGATTTAAAAACAACCTGGATCGGAAGATACTAGAGCCATCTGCTGCTGTCGACCTGCAGTTAAACACAGCTGCGTTTGGCATGTTCATACGTTTTCCAATACAACTTTCAGATTGTTGTCAGTTATATCCATCCATATACTGATATTACTGGGGCCTTAAACAGGCTAAAACTCAGCGGGTGGTATCTTTTTTTCAACCTCACAGAAGAGTTAAGACATCAAGGGTCTCCCTTCAGACTGCAGAGTTTCCTTAGCAGTCAGCAGCAGGACTGAATGCAGTGTGATCGACAAGAACAGCTGGTCGATCTAAAAGGGGTCCCATTTAATGGAGCTGTAAAATGCTTGCACATGATCCCTCTTCATAGAAAACATGCAGGAGGTGGAAGTCATGCCTTGTTCTCAGCATGTAGGATATTTCAAAGTATGCTTGTAAGTATAAATTTTGTTTGCAACCACACTTCCACTTCCTCTCCACTTCAACATATGCTCAGAATCAGCCTTCCTCGTGTTGAGACAGCGCTGTTACATTATGGCTACAGTCCACAGAACGGGTCTAGAAGGAGCAGATTTCCCTCTGGAACTAATTTTCTAATGTTACAGTCTCCTCGAGCCTGGCTGCCTCCCCAAGAAACTCCGCATGAGTGGCAGACTATCTCCCTCCCTGGTTCATAGCTAGCCCAGATTTTGGCTCTGGGCCGCGGCCTGTTCCCCCAAACGCAGACTGTTGTGCTGACAGCTAACAAATTAGGCCTGATTTACAGCCAGTTGGCCCCCCTCAGCTTACACGGTCCCACAGACCCAAATCTACATAGTTCCAGACCCACAGACACAGTCTCGGCTCAGAAAGGCAGACGCAGCCAAAAGCCTAATTGGAGCCAGCAGTCTTCATGAGGTAATGATTATAGGATGGACTTCTACTGCCTCCCTGTGGCAAAACCTTGTTTTAAATATGAGAGATGTGCCTTTTCACAGGCGCTTTTTCTTCTATCCTGCATATTTCAAACGATTCATAGTTTCAGACAATGAGGAATCAATTATTTCTGTGTTGAACAGTCTATATGTGTTTGATTGTACAGATGTTTGTGGGGAGTAGCCAAACAAGTGAAGCTGTGTTTAAGGATTCCAATGACCAACGTCTCAATATAACTTTCTTTTTTTGAGTCAGTCTTTTTAAAACCACCTGAGCTAATTTTGTGATTTATATGTGGGTATTTGGCTCCATTGTTGGTGGTGGTGCTAAAAGAGGTTGCAGTAAACAGTGGCTCAGCAGCAGCAAAACACACGGAAACAATTAAACTCAATCCAAGCCAGCCCTGCAAAGGAACAGTACTCTCTCCGTTACAAATGTAAGTGTGCCGCTAAAAGCTAAAGACACATACTGCTCACTTAAATGCTAGGAGACAGCTGCTTTAGTCTCTGTGATCCACCTGTGCCCCTTTTAAACCATTTTCGATCCATAGAAATGCACCTGGCCAGGGTTCGTCTTCTGCCTGACAAAATGATTGCAAAGACAGCAACGGGATGAACTGCATACTGCACGAGATGTGAGTGTGTGAAACTGGTGAAGCACATGACTCAATGTAGGACAAACTGTGAAAATGGACCTGTGGTTTTGGCATCAATTCAGACCATCCAAAGACTAAACGCCCGACTGGTTTTACAATTGTTCTCAGGTCAGAATTCAGCCATGTGCGTAAGATCTACTTCTATTATGTTCTCATTTGAGACCATCTGGGACAATTTAGCCCTAAGTTACAGTAAAAGAGTCAGTTTGGAAGAGGGAATTGTCTGCTCACCTTGATTATCCAAATGAAAAACGTCACCCCGCTCTTGGACACGAGAGGAGCTCCGCCCTGGAGGACCTGGTGGACCGGGAAGGCCAGGGAGACCTATTTCTCCTGGTAGACCTCTGTCCCCCTTTGGTCCTGAGCATCAACGTAAAACACAAAATCAATCAGTCTTGTTAAACAAACATTTTCTCAATTGTGAGAGTTTTTTCCACCTGGAAAGTCACGTCTTGATATTTTACCAACGGGTCCTGGGAGGCCTGCTCTTCCAGCTGGACCTGGAGGTCCAGCAGAACCTGGAAGCCCTGGTGGTCCGATGGGCCCTGGAGGCCCTCTGCCTACTGGCACTCCAAAAAAACCAAAAACACAGTCGACATCAAGGAATAGTTCACTCCACACTGATTTTAAAAAGCACTACTCTTCTGTGTGTTTCAAACTTTAGGTGTGGGGTTTGACAGAAGTGGGCATTTGGGACAAAAGGGGGGTCTAATAAAAAATGCTCTTGATTTGCATTATAGGTAATGTACGAGCCTGCATTTTTGGAGTTTGATTTTCTTTTTTCACCTATTTTTTTTTTAACTGTCTCTGACAAGTCCCCGAACTTTATGGAAGTAGCCTTTAACCTCCTTGCTGTATCTCAGCGTCTCACCAAAGTACTGAAGATTGTAAAATAAATATAAAATGTCCATCACATTTGCAAACATCCACCAAAACATGAGAAGCAAAAGCTAATAATCTATCATCCACCTAATCTGTGCTCTATCTGCAGCTTAACATTTGTTTTCTAATGTTGTGTGTCTAGACTCAGAACAAGCGCAACATGCCAGTGAAGATGTAAAGGTTGGACTTTTGGACCTGCAGTGTAATGTTTTAACATATGATTAAATGGTGTAAGCTGCTATATGTACAGTACGCTACTCCAACAAACTTCATTAGCGTTAACTGTTTACTTTCAGTCATTTCTGATTTAAACTGTGCATTTACTGCTGATTTATTCAAATCAACATTAACATATCAACAAACATCTCCTCTACATATTTCAGGAAGCATGTTTTTCTTGATGTGTACCTGGCGGCAGGTAGATTGGCGGTCCAATAGGCGTGGGTTGGGGTGCGTCCACCTCATTGTCTGTTGAGCCTTCTGGTAAACCGTTGACTTTCGGCAGGGATGAACCGCCCTCTTCTAACACCTTGATCTGGAACAAGAGCTTTGTATGAAGTTATCTGTGCGCAAACGCTTCAAATCAAATTATTCGTAGGCTGCAGACGGATCCTCTTTACCTTCGTTTCGATGGCATTTATTCTGCTGTTCATGTCAGTGAAAGTGGTACAGTTCATACACTCTGTAAGAAAAGACACAAGGATGAGTTTAGGTCCCACATTACAGCAGACGTCCATGCTGCTTCTTCTCCTGCTCTCTTTTCCTTTCTCTCTGTCTCTGCCTCGTCTCTTTCATCCCTGTTTCATCCTGGCACCATCAGTCGTATCTCTCTATCTCACACAGAGCATGTCACGCCAAGACACACAAGAACAATGTCCATCAAACCAGACTCAAGAATTTATGAGGAATTCCTCCTTAAATCATGTCACTCACTCACAGGATAAATATTATTAGACCGCTCATGAAATTCTCTCTCACACACACAAGCCTGGCACACACCTGCTTGTCTCCTGACTCAGCATGTTTTCTGTCTGTTGGCCCACTGGCAGTGATGGCCTGAATGCCCACACTCACACCTTCCTCCAGATACCGAAACCAAAGCCACGAACTGTGTGTAGCACATGGAAACGAAAACAAACACACATTTACACCTGTCCGTGCATCCGAAGCATGATATATCTGATTCCTCATTGCCATGTTGTTCTCAAGCAACCATTAAGGGCACGTTATGTAGAGCCAGTCCAGCACATAGCATCCTGGTGCTCTACATGCTCACTAGCCGAGCTTTTTGCCCAACAACAACAGTGACTGGCTGCAGCATAAAGTATCACAAATTAGAGCAGAAAAAACTGTTATAATCCTCCATGGGTTCATCCCTTTGAGCAAACTCGTTTACTCTCTCTCAAACTCTCATGGTAATTTATTGCGATTGACTACAGCAGCTTTAACAGTAAGAAGTGGGTTTGGGGCTGAGTGCCACAGACAGAGCTGTTAAGTATTTAGAGATGAACTAATGCATTGTTGAATTTGGTCTTTTTATAGCATTTGTTGACAATATCCAAAATATCAAATAATGCCAGACTTATCCGTTCAGAAACAGTGTAAACACTTGGGAGGAAAGAAGCTGCTCTTTGCTTATCTTTTCCGGTTTATTTGTATTCATTTTTGCAGCACCAGCAAAATATTTATGTGCATGTTCCTCATTGAAATTCCTGTTTGCCAGGAACTTTCTAGTTATTTTCACTTTGTTTTAAACACTGTCACAAAATATGCCTGGTCTACCCACCACTAAGCCACAAGTACTATACATTTCTGGCTGTGCTAAAATTCTGGATCCTTTAAATGAGCCGTAATTCAAAACACAGCATAGCACAGTTTGATAGAAAAACCTGAATTCTAAATCTGAGCTGTCCTCTGGTCTATGGCTCATAAGAAGTCTGGAATGTCAGCTGTCAGTCCCACAGATGCGACCCACCCACATTGTGGTCATTGCAGGGATACCTAGAACGAGGAACAACTGGTGCTCATAAATAACGCAACAACAAAAATGACCCAAACAGCTCTGGTTTGCCTAAATCACCGTCTCCGACCGCAGCACAAAGGGCACTAACGGCAGCCGCTGAGGTTTCTGCTCCACTGAAATAGGACAGGGTGAACATCTGTGCCATGGCTGCATGTGTGTCCACAATCATGTAGATCCAGTCCGGTGGTGTGTTGGACTGTATGGGCGTGGTTTCTCAATGCCTCATTTCAACATCTCGGCTCTCGCCCTGGACTCGGCCCCAAACGGAAACAACAATCAACAGCTCAACCCAAAACACATTCCTCAGGATTCATCGACCCATTGAAGACGTTCAACCGCCGAGGCCAAAATGGCCCCACGTGAGCGGTTTGTTGTGACTGTCTGTACTGAGGTTTCTTCAGCGACTACACCAACGACATCAAAGCCGCATGCGGCGCTACAGCAAGACTGTGGGCAATCATGGGCTCCACAATGTGAGAGGACTGATGAGTTGATATGCCTTCATCTCTTCCAGTTATTCATCATGAGCCCAGAGGAAGTCTCCACCCTCTGACACTCTTTCCCTCGTATATACAGAACATCAATCTGTGATGCATTCCAAGAGTTATTTTATGATGATGTGGTGACATTTAGTTTTTAGCCACGGCTCTGGGAATGGCAGTGCTGGTCTGTCAGTCGCTCAGAAGGTCCAACTATTTAAATTTTCATTGGCACTATTGAAATTTTGTACTTTCATATTTGCCAAAGGCTGCATCCTGCAGATTTTGGTGATCCCTTGGCTTTTCCTTTGGTGCCACCATGAGGTTGCCATATCTGACTTTGACAACTGTCAGATGGATCGTTGTGAAATTTGGAGCAGATATTCATGGAGCCCATAGGATGAATCCACCTCCTCGACTTTGGTGATCCCTTAACTTTTCATCTAGCCCCATCATCAGGTCAAAAGGTCACTTGGTCCAATACTTGCCATCAGTCTCAGCTGTACTCTGTGTTTAGGGTAAAATAGCAAATGCTAGCATGCTAGCAGTGAGGTACTTTAACTGAAAATGCATCGTGTATAGCAGCTGCTTTGCTGTACAGTCAATTGACAATGAAAATAAGCACAGCTGCTTGGTCCATGATGGCTCACTGCTTCTCTGACAGTAAAGCTGTCTAGGCTACTCCAGGTCCACTCTTCCCTGCTAACGAGCTAACTTGTTCAATCCCTTGTCTAACGAGAGCCAGAAATAAACCAGCCATATCTTATTATGTCATAAACACCCACCACAGGAAAACACCAGAAACGAGTCAATCTGCCACAAATGCAAACCAGAGCAAAACAACTGCGTTTTTTTTTTTTTTTTTTTTTTTTAAAGGTGGTGGGCGGGATTTCCGTTCCTGCTGTTGGAATTTAATTATGTCGGGTTAGAAAACCAAACTTCCGCTGTGCTCGAGCCGATGTTTAGAACAGGACCACAGCTATAGAGTCTGTTTGGATCCATAATTACACCATGGCAACATAAGACATGGTTATTTTTCTTGGATTGCACTCAGCTCATGGGAAAGATTCAGAATTGTGTTGTCTTTAGTGGGAAGCCAAATAAACAGAAAGAATTGGGAACTTTTTCTGCTCCAAAGAGAAGAGAAGGATTTTTATGTTTGAGTAGTTTTTCAGATGCTACAGCTTGTCTGATATTATTAGAGATTCAACGAAAATTAGGCCAAGATTAGCATTTTGTTGATTAAAGGAGCATTAAAAAAAGACAAAAAATGATCTAGAGGAAAGACATAGCAAATGCAATGTTGCAAAACAAGTGAAAATGATTTAAGATGACCACAGAAACAGAATACTTGCATAACTAATAATAACATGCAATTAATAAAAATATGAGATTGCTGGTAATGCAGCATGCAAATGGATTACATGTCCATAAATAAGATGAAACAGAAGCGAGGCTGACGTTCTTCATCTGTGATAAGCTCAACTGTTAAGTCTGGCGATGAAAACTGAGAGACAAGAACAGACTGGCTGGCTGGATCAAACTCCCTCCAGGCAAAGCACAGAGAGAGTAAATAAGATTAGAAACTCTTAGAAGATAAATCTTCATTTAAACATCAGAGGAACCAAAACAAAGAGCATATTTCATCTCAGCAAACTACAAAAACACAGACCGCTTTTATGAATCATCACTTCCATTATTGTGCTGATCTACAGTACAAGAAAGCACAGCATATTCTGGCAAGAGTGTAAGTCAGACTGTGGGCATCGTCTGTTGAGGCAGCTACATTTCCTCCATTAGACCTGGATATGGATCAAAGAAATTGCTCTCTTCTTGCACACACACACACACACACACACACACACACACACACAGACGACCTCAACCACAAAACAAGCCATGACGCACACAGCTGGGGACAGTCATTTTAATGTCTGTATGTGTGAGCAGGACGGAAGGATGATGTATTGAAACATCTTCTTGGACCATCTTGAGAGTCGCTGTCACATCCCCAAGATACACAGACAAGTGTGTGCCCAGTCTGTAAGCTTTATGTGTGTGTGCGTGTGTGTGTGTGTGCAGACCACAGTCGGCCTCCAAGAGCTGGCTGTGTCCCAGGAGCCTGTTTGTGTCGGCCCCAGCCAGCAAGTGGTCAGCTATTGCTGGCACGGAGAGCAGCTGGCACAGAACACACACCCACACACACACACAGACAGACAGACAGACACAGACAGACAGACACACACACGTTTACAGACAGTCAAACACACACACACACACACACACACACACACACACTGTCACAAACTCTCTCACTCACTAAATCACACTCCCACTTTGACTGCGGTGGCTGGTGGACGATGGCGAACGGAGTGTTTTTGAAAACCAAGATGTCTGGTAGTCCACAGTGGGACCATTTAGCATTTTTCACCATGATGCCAGCTGACAGACCACACAGCATTTCTTTAAACTGAAGCTTTGCAAGATTTTGCAAGTAATAAATACTTGGCAAATAATTGAATTTGCCATTAAATTGAATGCATGGAGCCATTATTTCATATAGAACAAGACACGGTGAATGACGGACATCAAAACCACCGCTATTAATCTGACATTCCTCCTCAGGCGTAATCATGGAACAATGGCAAACTGAATCTCTTCAAATCTGAGAGTACACCTAATTTCTCTGACATTCCCTCATGCGACCAGAATGCATCCACTCATCCCATCACGCTGCACCGTCCGGCCCATCGGCCAACACAGCACACACTGCTGCGGTGCTGAAACACATTGGTAACAGTTGGAGATGGATGAGCCTGCTGGTGCACAGACATACAGTCATTGCCATGCTATGAGGTGGTGTTGTGTGAATTTGGTGAAGGGAGACGATGGCGCAGTGATCGGCTGCAATGAGGGCAACATTTTTGAGGTTCAAATGGTTTTACCGCCGCGTCTGATGAAGTGGAGAGAATGGAAATGGTGGAGACGCAGACAGAGAGCGGCAGAATATCCCCACGTAAAAGTCACTCTGGAAATATTGTAAGTATGTAAAGTTGGAACTACCTACGAGAAATACAGGATTCCTCATGAGCCCTGATTTTCAGAGGCTGGAACATGTCGACTATGAAAAAAGGAGAGACTGTGGAAGTGAGACAATAGAGGCCAGCGAGATTTACTGCTGCTCATTGATAATGTTTTGATCTACGTCAGACTGCAAATGTTTAGTTTTAAGGGCGTCAGCAGTGACAGGGCTGTTCAGTTGGTTGGCCGATGGATTGAGAGAGAAATATTTCAACTACTGTCAGAGGGATTATCATGAAATTTGGCAAAGACATTCATTCATTTAGAACACAGGATGAATCGGGTGACTCTTAAACATTTATTCTCACGTCACCAAGTCAAACTTTGTCTTGGTTTATCACCGAATACCTTAAAAAACAATCCCATCAGCCTCTGCTGCACCTCATTTTCGGTTAAATTGGTGTTTACCACAGCATACCGGCCTATTAAGATTGTCAGTGAGAGCATGTTAGCATGCTATGTTAGTATTTAGCTAAAAGCCTTGCTGTGCCTGGGTGCCATAGTATTGGTAGTAGTATTGGTATTGTTTGCACAATTTAACACTTGTGTTGATAAGTAAAGTCACCACAAACAATCATGGCTTGCTTCTCAGTAAACAAAATGAAAATCAAAACACATCATACAACTTCCAAACTTGTAACTGGGAAATTTCCAGTGGGGCTTGAAGGCAGCAGACAGATTGATATGCTGTTATGTCTCGTTGGGTCTGTTGAGGTGTTGTTTACTGTTGTCTGGTCTCTGTCTTGCACTTCCTGTCTTATTGTGAAAACTAATTCTCCTCTTGTTTCAGGCCCTTGACTTCCTGGTGTTTCCCCCGTGTATGATTGTCTGCCCCGCCCTGATTGTCTCCACCTGTTCCTTGTTACCTCCTGTATATAATGTCTGCGTTTCCCCTGTCCTGTGCCAGATTGTCTCGTGTCAACCCTGTGTTACACGTCAGTCCGGCGTTTGTCCTCGTGAATCTGCATTAATTTTAATTTAATTTTTTTTTTTTTAATTTAATTTTATTCACTGTAGTAATCCCAAACTGGGAAATTAGTCTCTGCATTTCACCCATCGCTGATTTACTGAAACACACACATGCACATGCAACATGCAGTGAGACACACAGGAGCAGTGGGCTGCCGCATCAGGCGCCCGGGGAGCATATTGGGGGGTTAAGTGCCTTGCTCAAGGGCACATCAGCCGGCTAATGGAGGGGGGGAGTGAATACTCCACCACACCCAAGTTTCTCTGCCAGTCCGGTGGGGGGAATTGAACTGGCGACCCTCCGGTCGCTGCTTCTCCAACCTCTAGGCCACGGCTGCTAGTAAAAGAGTCTTGTTTTTGGTTTTGTCTCCTGAGAATATCCTTCGCGCTTTTTGTTGTACTTTAGTATTTCTTTTGTACTTTGCTTTTTTGACACCTTTTGTTCCATTTTGTATTATCACCATTAGTTTTGTAATAAATCTGCTGGAAGCCTTTTGTTTTTGAAAGAATTGTCTGAGTCATGCAATTGAGTCCAGTACTTTGAGCCTTTCCAGCATCACACATGCGCACATTAACATTCAGATCTCTTCAGATTACACCAACCTTCATGGACTCTCAGGAAACTTTTTAGGAGCTTTACCTGCTTAACTCAGCATAAACAGATGTATGGAGCTGCAGACAGAGACACAGAGGGGCAAATGGAGGCAGGAAGACCCAATGATAAGATGGTGAAAGAAATGAAAAACCACAGACGGAGCGTGAACAGATAGATCATCATCCATCAGGCGGATCAGACCAGGACCAGGAACCGCTGAGCTATCCCATAGCTCCCAGCAGGTCAAAGGGTACTGCCTGACCTATATTTGAGCACACCCAGGGATGTAACAGAGACATCAGTCATATGCACACTGTGGAGATTGTGGTCTGAAGGAGCACATGTGGGATATGGCTCTGTTTTATCACTTTACTCCAAGGAGAGGAGAGCGGCAGATCTAAAGGACATAGGAAGTTAGATAAGTGGAAAGCAGCAAGGAATATAGAAGATAAAGAGGCCGGCAGTGGCAAGAAAATGCAAGGGCACAGCAAGGGCAACACAGCAAAGGCCTGCAAGGGAAGAGAGCAGATGATAAAATGGAAAAATGGAGGAAAGGTATTTTTGAATGATATAATATAGCTGGTGTTCTAGATAATCCCTCCAACAATGGGTTTTAACACACTTCCCTCACTTCCTGCTCATGCAGCTGCCGAGGGGAAACGGTGACTTTAGCAGCTTCATAGCTGAAGCATTAACAAATTAGCACATTTGACACCCTAAGCTTTCAGCCACCCTTTCACTTCTTTAATGAAATTCCTCGTTAACTTCACGAACATAAATTCCTGTGCTGGCACACCGGGGGTTCAAACTTGGTTAAACTTCTTTCCCTGAGCTTTTGCATGAGATCAAAGGTTACCGCTCTCATCAGGGGAGGTCCTGCCACTTTCTTCTTTTTAGATGAGACTCCCTCATATATACACACACACACTACCCACAATCCCCACTGTTAATATGATCATGTGTGCAGATAGGCGCTGGGGTGGTGTTGTGTTGGAGCAGAGGGGAGGGGGTGCAGGGGCCAACGGCAGGGAAATTACGAACACATTTCTCCCAAATGTGTTCCATGCCGTCATGTGTTAACACAACTCTGCTGAAAGCAAAATGTAAATCTTGAGATGCACAGTACACAGCCAGCACAAACCGGGCTGTCAAAAATATTGACGGGTCAGGGTGTCAACGAAATGTATTCAGAAAACTCCCACTTTCCATTAGCAAACACAGAAAAATTCAGGCTTTGCGACCAGATCCACCGTGGGGCTCGGCCACATGATATAAGGTTATTACAGAGGACAAAATAAAAAGCAGCAAATGCAGTAGAGGACTTGTAAAAGCCAAAACCAACAGTGAAAACACTTCCTAGTGCACATTTTATGACTGACTCAAACTACAGCATCACTATTTGAGATCCGTCAGATTCAGATACTAAATATATTTTCAGGGCTGCAACTATTGTGCACACTCTAACCTGCACGCTCAGGGGTGAGAGGAGCAAGTATCATCTCAGCATACACAGACTTATCCTCAACTCCGTCGCCTTCTTTATGTATCTGTATCTACATCTCTGAGGGCCTCAGGGGCCTCTGAAGTGGAGCCAGATCCCCGTCAAACGTAAACCAGAGGTGATGTCATTTTCAGTGGTAAGGCTGTCCTTCCTCGCTCTGATAAAGCAGCTGGCTCAGAGAACCCATTGCAGCAGCTTTCTGCTGCACAGACCTGCAGTGTTGGCTGAGCGGCACAAAGACAGACAACGGCTGCACAGTAAATATGAATGTACTGTCAGCAGCCAATTAGCTTAGCTTAGCACAAAGAGTGGAAATGGGGAAGCAGTTTGTCTTTCTCTGTCCGAAGGTAACACAATCTGCCTATCAGCAGCTCTAAAATCATTAATTAACCCGTCATATCCACTTTATTTAATCTCACAGAAACACTGTAGGGTAAAATTGCCAAACTGGGGTTACAACATGTGGGAATGTTTCATTGCCAGGAGTAGTGACTTGAGGTGTGGTCTCTGTACTAAGCTAATTAGCTTCTGGATGTAGCTTCATATTTACTGGACAGACATGAAAGTGGATCAGTCTTCTCATTTAACTTTTGGCAAGAAAGCAAATAAGTACATTTTCCAAGAATGTCAAAATACTTCATTAAATGCGATAGAAAGAAAAGGATATCTCTACGATGATGCCGGGGGAATAATGAGGGAGAAAACTTGGTGAATAGACCCTCAGAAGTTCTCAGATATGATGCATGACTTATTTTTACAACTGTCATACCGTCTCCTCCAATAACCAATAGACGAAAGACAATTGAAAGCAGAAACATGTCTGTATTCATGTAACAGCGTGATCCAAAACTCAAAGTGATTTAATGCACAGCTTTCTTTGAAGAAGCACTGAAAAAATCTGTGGTATGACTTTAAACTGTTCTCCAGTGGTATCACTATGAGGAACAGCCCTTATTTATATATTCCAGGGTATTCCTTACATTTACACTTCACTGACTTTGTTGCACAGAGGTTAATCTACATGAGGAGAACCAGTCTTTGTTTCAGGGCTGCAGCCTGATCTTAGCACGGTCACGTCTGTTACAAAGACCTGGTCGACGAGTGTCATGCTCATTAATCTCAGTGGGGCCACTTTCCCACAGAACTGGCTCTCTGCTGCGGTGCCGTCTGGGCAGCTTGTAGCAGCTGGAGCCCTGTGGGACAGAAACACTCCTCCTTACACTTCTCTCCTCTCCTCTCCTCTTGCCACACAGCTGTTTCTGCACTGCCAGTTCTAACACCTTGCTGTTCCTTGTGCTAACTTTCTCTAACTTTCCCCTTCTTTCTCTAACCCCGGCCCCTGCCAGCCCTCGCTCCACTCCTCGGTGTGAAGCAGACTGTCTGCTGACATCAGCCTCTGTCTTTAACGTTTCCTCACTGAGTCCAGCCTGGCCTTCTGTCTCTGCATATGGAGGCAATTTTCCTGCTGCTATAGAACTATTACAACTTGCAAATGCATTTCAGCAAACGTTAAATAAACAGCCAGATTACTTCTTCACACTCCTGCAACCACTTTGGTCTCAAGTGAACCGTAATCTCTGGCATTACAGACTCAGCGGATAAAGCTACGTGTTAATCTTTGTGTGGAATAATATCCATGGCCGAGCAAATAATGGCTTCCAAAGGCTTTGTAATAATGTCTGCGTTTATTCCATTAGTATTAATGTGTGTTTTCTTAACTTGTGGTAAATCTTGCCCATCCAAGTGCAACAATAAATGATTCTGCAAAATGGAACAAGGTGTGGTAATTATGACCAACAAGCAAAACTTGCTCATTGAGGTAACTGTTAATCTTGGACAAATGTGGACAGGCCATGGCCTTGCGTGTTCAGTTACCCACGAATTACTGTAACCAGCCCAAAAAATATCTTCAATGTTGCTGGGTGTGCTAAATAAATTTAATAGAAAGCCATTAAAATAACTCTGCATTTTAATTAACTGTATCTCAGCCAATGCAGCCTGACGCACCCTTTTACAGGCATCCACAATGTTTAAAATACAATATGTGAAAACATGTTTGTCAGTGTGGTTGTGAGCAGCGGTGGTTGGGTGAAAGTTCTGGTCTCTGCTGGGCTCAGAGTCTGCGGTCTTTGGCATCCAGGAGCAGCGCTGGCCATCAACGAGACATAGCCTACCTCCCACTTTACAAACAGCCCTGCAGGACGTTGCTGTGGGCTTTTTTCATTAATTCATTTGGTTGTAATAGCCATGACGATATTCGGAGAGACAGGCAAAACTGCCTCTGTGCTGTCTACGGTTAATAGAGAATGTGTGTGAGTCAAGTGCACATACTCACACAAAAGGACAAAGGAGGAGAGATACAGAGCGAGATGGCTACTGATACAAATCCTCCTTTCAGACACAGAAGCGCCTTTAACACACCACTGAAAAAGACAATGGTACAAAACCACCAACTGTTGTTTTACTGCACTCCATGTTCCCAAAAGTAATCCAAAACAGGCATTCAATCTTACTTTAAAATAACTTTACAATCATATCAAAAGGCCACTCCATCTCAGGAGCATGATTAGCAAGCTGCCTGACTACACACCACCAAACATGAAAAAAAGCCCTGATGTGGGTAAAGCTGCTAAAAAGATGCAGATGGGGGCAAAACACATGGCTTTTATTTCAGTGCATGAGAGACTTAGCCTCCAATCACGTTCTCCCCTGCAATGTCTGAGACAGTTGCATCAAGTGAAAGAAGAAGAAAAGGAAAGATAAGAAACTCACCTTCACGACACTCCTCTCCCACAAACCCTGGGCAGCATCTCCACTCCAGCGCGGTGACCTGCTTGTAGGTAACCTTGAAGGACGGCCTGATCACGGTCCTGTAGCTGGAGGAAGCAGCACACTGATTTCAGAGATATGTGTTGTAGCTACATGCAGACACACACACACACACGAATGCACAGATATGATCGAACTGCAAAATATTAATGTCTGATTCTTAGTTTTTTCAGTATTTGGGGGGCATTTCTGCCTTTTTTGACAGTGGACAGTTGTGTGAGGAAATGACAAGATTTTAAATTGAAATGTTGCATTTATATGTACTTCACTTGAATATTTCCATTGTATGCAACATTATACTTCATACTGATCCACTTATATGTGGAGGGATTCAGTCCCATATATTTCTGTTTGAAAGCTTTAAAAGACATTTAAAAATACAATTAAGTTAATTGTTTTCATGATACTTATGTAAGTCAAAATTTGAATGCAGGGCTTCAAACAGAGCATTAATACAGTGTTGTGTGAAAAGTTTTACTTATGCAAAAGATCTTCTTCCACTGCCAATACCAACATTTTCAACTCAGGAAAGGATGAAAATAAGGCACGACAGAGGCCCTGTGGCCCGCAAAATCACAATATCCGCCCCTGAACAGCAAAACAATGTCAGCATCACAGACAACTGACGGTGGAACAGGACTTGGCTGATCGCGGCCGCTGAACTGTGGGGACTCTGAGGGTACCTGATGACTTTGGAGCAGTGTCCAGGCCATCGGCAGCCCTGGAACACTCTCTGGACTGTGGTTTCCGTCCCGTTGTGCACCTGACAGGACACTGTCCTGGAAACAGTATACTGACACCAGTTCCTAAAATACACATGGAATAGATTTCACACTTACTGTTAATACTGTATGAACACATAGGCTACTATATAAAATCAAACAGCCAGTAAAGTTACGGAGGAGATCAGGCATAATGTGAAACAAAAAACTGAAACACCGATGTGACACTTTAAAGAACGCCAGAAATGTTTTTTTTTTTTTGCGCAAGCTGTAGAATCAGACATTTTTACAACATCCGCAGTGAAAAGGCGCCATCTCCAGTCTGCACATGTGCTCACCTGAGTTGGGTACGGGACCCGGTACCTGGCGGTCCAGTGCTGCCGCTCTGTTCCGATTTGATGCGCTGCCGCTGCACAGTGATACCTGGGAAGTGATAGACAAACCCTGTTCCCAGCGAAGGACAGACTAAACTCATCCACATGCACAGTGCGCAGAGGAACGACAAAGCCATCGTGTGCTTTTGATTTATCCCTGACAGAGATATCCGCAGATACCGACGATTTTCAAGTAAGTCCTGAAGCTACAAATCCCGCTTTGACGGAGCTACAGTATCTGAATTGGAATGGGGAAAGAAAGTCTAAGTAAACTCCACTGAGAGCAGGTCATTTCGTCTCTGCGACGAGAAACACACTGGCCCTCTCAAGAGCCCCACATGAATGACACACAGCCTCTTCCTATAGAATAATGCGGTTTTCTGACGTTTGACATCGTGCCGAAGACCGAGGAGTCAAATATCCAGTGTGCGTAAAAAGCGCGCGGAGTGTGAGGGCTGGAGACGGAGTGCGTAAAAGCGCATCTGGTCCCGATCGAAAAACCACGACCCCTCAGTTTTTCTATAGGTCCTTGATGTGAATGTGATGGCCCATTGTGAATTCACAGTTACTAAACTCTATCACAGCCTCTTACTCTTATTGTCTCTAACCTCCTAATTCCCAAGATGATGATATAATGAGCGATACCCGATAGGGACTTAAGCCTATCCTTTAAGCCAATAAACCAAGGGATAACAATGACAGATATGAGAGACGACATTACGATCTGATGGAATGATAATAACTGTTGTCGTTTTCATCACTTTGTCATGTATTTTCCTTTTGTAGATTAACATCTGGAGCTCTTATACCAACTAGCCTACAGATGTAGTACAATATTATATAACAGCTGCACTTCAATGCTTTAAACAAAATCATCCAGTCAGAGAGATTTTCTTCATCTGAATATGTGTATATAGTTTATGAACCTCTTTACGCACCGAAGTAACACCACAAGTTTTAGGGACCAGTGTCTGAAAAGTGTTTTGCAGAGGTTATAAATACGGAAACCTGTTTTTTTGACGGGATATCAATGATTAAAAGTAAAGAAGTAATAATAAAACACCAACAGTATCTCGACCAGACTGAAAATTGTGACTAATTATCATAGAATTTTGATTTAGCAAACCAAATTGCTGGACTGATTATCTCACCTTTTCCTTTGAAAATAAAACATATGGATTTATTGTAGCCTATTTCATTATTTATAATTTGTAAATCATACTTACATTTTGATTTAAGATTTGATTATTTTGATTTAATACGCCATGATTGTTTTTTTTTTGTTTTGTTTTGTTTTTACTTACCATCTCATAACTTTGACTCCGTCAAGTCAAACCTTTGACTTCGGCCTCTCATACTTTCTGCCTGCCTCAGTATTTCCTCTTGTGTAGTTTCAAACTGGTTTCCGTATTCTAACGACTGCTGACCAACTGGTTCTGCTGGGAGCCCGCGACTGGTTCCAGTGCGCCACCGGTGAATAAACTATCCTGGTCGGCAGCGCCCCCTGCTGACACGTTAGGCTCCGTACAGGCTGGAGAAGGAAGGAGACGTGTCCCACTCTCAGATTATCTCGGGCGGATAGATGGAGGCAGACAGCACCGGTGGCAACATGGGAGAGAAAGAAGACGTGAAAATGGCAGAAAACCCATTTGAACCTTATATTGAATCTCTTCGTCAGCAGCTGGAAGACCAAGACCCCGTTTTTCTGATCGGAGTTATCGTCGCTTTGGCTGTCGTTGTCATCACCTTTGGTAAGAAGTTACCGTTAGTGCTGAAGGTAGCATGCTAACATTAGCTTCGCAAGCTAGGCCTGGCGCTTATTTTAGCATAGTTAGCCACAAGGTGGGTTGTTGGAAAGCCGTTTGATAGCAGAACATTCAGCGTTGACATTTAATCTCTAATGTTAATTGGTTAACGTAACGTTTGCTTCATAACCATTATCTGAATTAGCAAAATAGGAAGCTAACGTTTAAGTTAAAGCTAACATCAACAGCTGCCAGTTGAGCAGTTGTATCATCATTGTTCCACATTAAGTCATTTAGATTTAATGATCTGAATGAAATTAATATCTCTTGGTTAAAAGACACCAAACGTCGTCTCTTTGCTTTCTCTTTTCAGTGTTTCTGAAGTACTTTCTCTCCAGCAAAACCGTCCGAAGCGCGGTGCTGCTGGTCGGACTGTGTGACTCCGGGAAAACGCTTCTTTTCAGCCGGGTGAGTTGATGTAACCAGGACTTGCTAAACATCGCCACGCTGTCTATCACAGGATGCTCACCTGATTCACGGTTAATCTGTTTGGTACGTGACTGTGCTTTTGGCAGCTGTTGTCGGGAAAGTTCAAGCGGACACAGACCTCCATCACTGACAGCAGCGCTCCATACAAATCCAAAAACGACAGGGTAAGTTCGGTTTATCATCAGTTACCATGATTTCGTGATGAGCATGGTTTACAGTTGTCCCCTCTCCTTCCTGTACTCAGGGCAGCACCTGGACTCTGATAGACCTGCCAGGACATGACAGTCTTCGCCCTCAGTACCTGGAGAAGTTCAAGTCTGCAGCCAGGTGAGAACAGGACAGCCTATCTGAATGATAGATGTGCATTACCTCACTGTTGTTTCTCACCATCACCCTCTCTCACTCATCTCTGCAGAGCGATTGTGTTTGTGGTGGACAGCGCTATCTTCCAGAAGGAAGTGAGAGATGTGGCAGAGTTCCTGTACGTCTTGCTGACGGACATTGTGATCTCCAGGAATGCCCCAGCGCTCCTGGTGGCTTGCAACAAACAAGGTTCAGCAACCCCTTTGCTGTGAAGGGCTAACCAATTAGCTACCACTTGTTCCCCATTTTCAGTGTTGTTTATTTTTGCATGGCACAGTTATTTACTGGTCTCTTCATTATACAGATATCACCATGGCAAAATCAGCTAAACTGATACAGCAGCAGCTGGAAAAGGAATTGTAAGTAACTCATGTATTTTGCAACGTTTCAGGTTCAAACCTTATCTTTTTTTTATGTAAATTTCAGTTAAATGTACATCTGAAGTTCTCTATTATAATGAATAATACTCTTGTTTAATTATTGATGTTTTAACTGTTACATTACAAACGTAATATTACTCATACAGTCATACATATATACATGTGTTAAATTGTCAATGTGTTGTGTTACCTGGAAAGGAGTTCAGTTATTATAGCGGGACTCTCTTCATTAGTTTTACTAAGTACACAGCAATGACCTAAAAGTTAAAAGATACGCTAAGTAATTTCTATTTTGAAGGGTTCCACTGTTTACTCCTCCATTTTCCCTTTCACACACACCAGTGGAGGCCGTGCAAGCTGCCGGCCTGGTCGTGGATTCAGTGTCTTGCTTTTAGCTGGGGATCAAGTCAACGTTATGCCTTTAATCCTGTCTCATCTCTCATAGGAACACCTTACGAGTGACACGCTCTGCAGCCCTGAGCTCTCAGGATGGCTCTGTGGGCGGCAGTGTGTATCTGGGGAAAAAAGGAAAGGACTTTGAGTTCAGCCAGCTGCCACTGAAGGTGGAGTTCGTGGAGTGCAGCGCCCGGGGTAGCAAGGGTGAAGACGGGGATGCAGACATTGACAGTCTGGAGAAGAGCTTGGCTAAACTGTAAAATCAGCAAATCTACATCCTTGATGCAGACTTTGCCTCGAAGGCACAGATCTCGGATCAGCGTGCCGTCACCCCAGTAATCAGAGGGCTGAGGATTGCATCTCAGTGGAGGATTTATTTGACAGGAGTAACCAGTCAAATGCACTCCCATTTGTGACTGTCAATATAAAACTTGACATTTCAGGTCAAGAATGTGTGAGACATATTGAATCAGAACGCACCAAAAAGACTGTGACGTAGCAGTTTGTCAGGTTGCTCTGCAGTGCTGAGATATGATCATGTGCTTATGCAATGTAAATCTTACTGTGAACATCCACCTCAAAGCGCTTTGTTTGGCTTGTTTAGACAATATATAGTTTAAAGAACTTTGGAAAATTCCAACATTTGCTGTTTATAATTTAAAAAAATTTAAAGGCTGCCACATTTTCATTTTTGTCCTAAACTTGTCTCAGCTAGTGTGACTTATCAAGCTTCCTTGTAAAGACACACAGGTGTGAATTCACTGACTTGAACTTGTGCCTTTTTCTGGTATTCTTATAGAAAAATTAGCTTGTTTGCAAAAAAAATGACGGTTTGTTTGAAAGTGTTGCCTGAATACAGTGCATTTGCAATGAATGTTTGAATTTATTGAGATTTTGTTTGTACTTGTTTGGCTTGTTTCAAAAATTGACAACATAAAGCTTTTGATGGCTGTTGCAAATGGAGTCCACAGATTAATAGGAACAGAGGAGATATGGTCTATCTGGTGTTCAAAGTGGGAAACAGATTCAGCCTGTAAAGATTAATAAGCAGCAAACATGATTTAATTAGTAACATGTACAGAAACAAATCTTGTCTGAACGAGCAGCATGTGTGAAATGTCACATGTCAGGAACAGCCTCCAGTTCGCTCTGTGCCTTGTCTTTAAGTCTGGCACCTGGTTTGGATTGTGAAGTGTTTTTACTCAAAAAAAAAAAGCACCACAGACTCAGTTAAACATGGTTTTGTCTAATGTGGTAGTTTTCACAGTCTACAAAAATGCACATACACAGCAAAATATATTTCAAAGAATGACATTTTTACAGGACCACACACACACACAAAGCCCCAAACAAGCCATATCCAATGAGTAAAGCTTGCAAAAGAGACCCAATTACACATGTACTGTTGAACATTGTGTGAATACTCACACACACCTTCCAGTATTGGTTTTGCACCAGTTATGTTTGGTTCTGCCCAGACTTCAAGCCGTTATCAAACTAATCACCATTTAAACCAGAAGTGCAAATGATGGTATGCTAATAAGGCAAGTGAAAATAGTGTGCTGCTGTGACGACAAAAAAAAGATTACAGAACATGTTGTAAGTGTGTGAATCTATAGTTGAGACAGAGGATATACAGTCAGACTGGAGCTCTGATCTGCAACTACCACACTGGGCTCTCCTTTCAGTACAGCAGGACACAACCAGTTCACCTTGTCCCCATGACTGATGCTCAGTTTGGGCCCAGACTTCTCCTCCGTCACCTCCTCTGAACATGCTGCCACTTCATCCTCCGCCTCAGCTTCTTCTTTGTCTGCTTCAGCCTTCGGTGGAGTCTTTGCTTTATCCTCGGATTGTTCTTTCCTCTTTGCCTTACTCTTACCCCTCCTGCGTGGGGCTGCTGCCGCTCGAGTTTTGGCCTTTGCCTCCGGAGACACCACTGGGTGCTTACTGAGGTCCCACAGGGCGACTTGGCCATCATTCCCCCCAGTGATGAGCCAGTAAGGATGGTGAAGGAAACTAACAAAGTGGGCTTGTGAGGCCCCCTGACTGTGAGCCTTGACAGCGCCCTGCTGCTCCAGTTTTGAGCCGCTGCCGATCCGCATCAGGTGCACCCGCCCGTCCTCTGCTGCACAACCCAAAATGTTTCCACAACTCGCCACAGAAACACAGTGCACCAATGGCGGGTTGAAAAGCTGCCCAGGACGCTGCTGATGGTCATCTTCTTCCTCTGCAACATCCTGGAGGTTTAGGGTCCAAAGAGGGCGCGTCTTCTGCAGCCCCCACAGCATCACCTAAAGTGACAAAAACAAAGTTCAGCAAATCATGTTGCTTCTGTAGTGTTGGTACAGGAGACGAAGACATGATAAATACAAATGGTGAAGTTCTCCCCTCCCTTACCTGCATATCTAGTCCAGCAGACAGCAGGTTATTGGGCCTGTGGGGCCGAAAAGCCACCGAGGAGCAGATATTAGTGTGCCTACGAAGAGTCCTGCACACTTTTCCCCCAGGAAGTTCCAGTACCCGGACTGCCCCCGAGTCATCAGCCACTGCCAGGGCTGAACCTGTGTCGTTTAGTGCCAAAGCATTGATCTCCTCCTCCCCGGCACCCTGGAACTCCTCCACGGGGCCCTTCAGGTTTCGTGGGTCAAGTACACTCACCGTGTCCCCATGTGACACATAGAGCTGGCCCGGAGCTGCGGGTGAAAAGACAACACTTGTGCTGTCGTCTTCACCGGACAGAGCGAGGCGGCCTATGACGGTTCCCTCTTGGCTCCACACTGTGACCTCTCCACCCTCAGAGCCTGAAGCCAGGAGACCCTCAGGACCTGAAGATGCCCCAACACACAGGACAGACGTGGAGTGGCCCTCAGACCACTGTTTGGCCATGCTGACCCTAAAAGATGCAAGTGAACAAGGACAAGATAAACATGAGTTTGTGGGATTTCTTTGACACCAGGAATGTCAAAAAATTGCTATTCCATTATCTTAACTGAAAAATTTTACAGGACTTGTCAAATACATCTTTGTATAACGCAGAGCAATTCAAGGACACCACAAACTGCAGCTTCTAAAATGACCATAAAGTTGAGTCAACACCGCTTTCAAAACCTTTCCAACAAAAACTGTTCTCAGGCTGAGCTGATGATTACTCAATTAATCAATAAGTCAACTGACAGAAAATCAACCTTAACTGTTATTTTATTTTCTGTAGAAGTAAAATGAATATATTTGGGTTTTGGGCAGTCGGCTGAACAAAATAAGCAATGTCAATGTCATTTTGCACTCTGGGAACTTTTTAACATCATTTCAACATTTTATAAACATATAACTGATTATTGAGCAAATAATTAGATTAAATGACAATGGAAATAATCATCGGCTGGAGCCCTAAACTGAACATCATAACCCTGGTGAAGGTAAAATTTATTGCAGGGATATTTATTACATTTTTTACAATTTTAGGCAGGTGTCCGTGATAAACTGAGCAAGTGAGATTATGTTTTCATGTATTTTATTATTAGAGTGAGTAAATGACATCAGTGTATACAATCATTACAATGCAATAAATGTTTTTAAAAAATTAGGATTTCATGTATAAGTAGCACTTTGCTTTCACAATAGTCAGATTGACAAAAAAGTCAATCTGCGTTAGTGCAACATGTAAAAACCAAAATAATATTTTCAAATTCAATAGCAAAGTTTAGCCGTAAAAGGAAAGCTATTCGTCATGAACACAAATGTCTAACTAAAGGGCTGTTAATGTGTGGTTTCCTGTCTCTATGAGAATTCACTCACATTCAAAGGGGAAAGCTAAACATTACGTTTGGTTTTAATCACTCAGGAGGCAGAAACACACACAAACGTCAAACCAGATCAAACCAAACAGTCCTGCCTCTACAGCAGCTCTGCTAATCTGTTAGCCTAAAAGCTAACATGTAGCTAACTTCCTTTTCATCTGAGGGTCTGTCTGCAAAAATGAACACGTTTTTGTTCATCGACTGATTTAAAATAATTTGTAACAGCGTTGTGACATTATTGATAACTTCAAAACATAAAATTACGGTACCTTAACTGGTGCCGTCAAAACTTCAGCGCGCTGCCATGTGGGGCTGAGTCGCTCATTGATGACATCATGTTTTTTATTGAGGACTCTGATCCCGGGGTTGAGTATGGCAGGCATACTTTTTTTTTTTAGTTTTTTTCACCGCCAGGAATGGCAGGCATTTAACAGCAACCATTGCCATAACACTAATCTAATTTTCTTTATCTCTAACTTAAAGCATTTAATAGGTGGAGGATGATTGTGGCTACAAAACTGAGAGTCGTGCCTGACAGACGTATTCAGGGCCCATGAAACAGATCACTTTCACTTCAAAACTGCTGAGGCAGAAGTCATTAAATAGAAAAAATAAATTGATGTAAAGGTTCATGATCTTAGATTATCGACCTGTAATTTAGGTTGCATATATCTTGCAAAATATATCATAAGATAAGATAAGACAGGACTTTATTTATCCCCAGGGAAAAACTATTGTGCTGCAGTTGCAGTACAAAGTAAGAAAGAGTACAAACAACGAGAACAAATATAAGGTACAAGTACACAAATCAGATCAATAAACAGTGATCAGAAAATCCACAAAATCTGAGAAATATACAATTATAAACAAGGTAAGTAGCACACGTTGTCCACATGTTTATGAGCAGTGTCATATAGGTATGTATGTACAATATCAAATCTCAGGTAAGTGCATATGATAAGTATGAAATACAAGGCAAAGGTAGGAGCATTAGTTTTTTCCAATCTGCAGAAAATGAAAAAGAGAAGCACACAGGACACAGAGGAGGCTGATCATCAGATCATTGTTCAGCAGCCCCCCCATCCGGCCTTCATTTCCACAATGGCTGCTCTCCGCTGATTCATCCAAAGCTGTAGATCTGATGAGTGTGGTCCATTTCTGGGTCAGTGAACAGCATGCCATACTGCCTCACTGAATAGGGAACAGAGAGCAGAGGCCACAGCTTTCAGATTCTCACCCGAAGACACACACGAACTAACTACACACCCTCAACACGCGCGCGCACACACTCACATACACACACACACACACACACACACACACTTTCAGTACACACACATTACACTGTCAACCCAGCTTTCAAATGCTGACACATGCTGTATATCCTGACAAAGAAGCAGCAGTTCTCACAGAGCACTTTAAATGTAAGTACTCGTTATAATGCAATTATATAGGATGGTTTCATTAAGTAGATGGATGTGTGTTAATTGTGATTCTGTAGTTACTGGAAACTTTGACTGTTTACTGTTTGTCAGCTGATTTACTGATAGCTGGTCACAACTCCTCCCAATGGCATGAATGAGAGGATGCTTTTTCTATTTGTGTCTTTAAATGAAGCTTGTTTAATGTCTTGTAAAGCATAAGTAAGGCATGTGACATATTACTGTGTGATAACATGTAAATGTGGAGATAATTTGCATATAGTGTACACATGTAAATTAACTTATTTCATTACAACTTTTTACAAATGGTTCAACCTGAAAGGAAAGAATGAGACAAGATATCTCTGAGCAACAAATATATTTACAGGTGTTTTGATTCAGCAAAGCTATTCTTAAAACTTCCGAATAGAAATAGAAAGTTGGGACTGTCGGAACTGGATCACTGAATATCTGCCTAACATACTATGAACTGACAAAAAAAGTTTAAACCTAGTCAATCTGTGCACTGAGTAGACAGGGGGCCCAAAGAGAAACAGGATCCCAAAATATTTAGTCCAGCTGTGGTTCAGTAATGATCCAAGAAAACAAATCAATAACAAGGAGTGTTATCTTTACTTAACTTTGCTGTCCTTGTTAATGAGATCAAGTGAAAATTGGAGCTTGTGTTGGAACTGATTCCGATTCTCCTTCGTAGAAGATTTGGAGTTGCCTTTAAGTATTCACACCCCAGGGAGCATGAGGTCACCGTATTTCCCAGCGAGGACGGTGCTTTTCCACAAGGAGCCAAACGGAGTGACATACAGGGTCCCAGCACTACTTTACCTTTCCCGCTCCAGATCCTTCCTGGCCTTCTGTGAGGAGAGACTCAGCCCATCGGACTCTCAGGCTCATCTGCTGGTCATGAGGAAAGGCACCTTCTACAGGAACTATGTGGAGGTCAGTGTTAGTCACTGGGTCTGAACTCTGTGGTGCCCAGTAAAATAAACATGTACGCTACTGTTATTTTTTTCATTAAAAGCACTTTTTGATTGAGTGAACGTATTAAGCATTTCCTTCAAAAAGTACAACCCAAAGTTAAAGTGACTTAAATGTGCTCCTACAAGTACATAAATACACAAAAATCAGGTCAATTAGAGCAACCACCGCTTTTAATGGGTCATAATGAAACAAATATTAGCTCATACTACAAGACGCACTCAGGTTAGAAAGGTTACAGAGGAAGAAAGTGTAAAATAATGATGAAGTTCACTACAGTATTACAGACACTTTATTTTTTATATATACAATAGGAGTAACTTTATTGGCATATTGTAGTATTCTAAAAAGAAGAATATAACGAGAAGAATATAACGAGAAAAAAACTTTTTTAAATGTAGTTTATTAATGAAAATAAATAAAATCACATCCACTTCCATTATACTGGTGAGAAATCTTAGTGATGGATGCAAAACCTGAGCAAATATGAGCTAACTTGACCCTCAGAATGACCAAGGCTCACAACAAAAGCTTTTTTCTGTGATCTTAAGCTTGAGGTAAGATCATTTTGTCAAAGGTGAGAAAATATGTGAACAAACTCTTAAACTTAAAAGCCAATTTGTTTGTCATCTTCTTCTTGAACCACCTTGTTTCTTCTTCTATGTTCAAATTAGTATTTTTATTTCGCACATCTTCAACACTCGTCCTTTCTAATCTCCTTCCTCTTGTCGCTCCAGTGGGAGGACATGCGTGTCCTGGGCACTGCCTTCCTGCCAGGCCACCGGTCCATGAACCCGTGTCCGGTGTACGATGAGTTCACAGGCACTCTCTTCCTGTTCTTCATCGCAGTTCTCGGGCACACCTCAGAGTCCTATCAGCTGGTGACGGGCAAGAATGTGACCCGCCTCTGCTACATCTGCAGCACCGATGATGGAGACACCTGGAGTCCTGTCACAGACCTGACCAAGAGGGTCATAGGAGATACCATCAGAGGTATCATTGCATCATCATTTCTCTAGTCTATTTCTGTATTCTTCAGTGTCATGGCTCCTTCTTTTTAATGCCATTTTACTGTTTAATTGATGCGTATCGTTTCTGAATGTGTGTCTGTGTGTCACCTCCTCCTCCGTCCTCCCAGAATGGGCCACCTTCGCTCTCGGCCCGGGCCACGGCATCCAGCTGAAGTCCGGCCGTCTGCTGATTCCTGCCTACGCTTACCACATAGATTGCAAAGAGTGCTTCGGACAGCTGTGCCAGACCACTCCCCACGCCTTCTGCTTTCACAGTGACACCCACGGGCGAAGCTGGCGTTTCGGGGAGGCGGTGCCGGGGCCAGAGAGTGTGGAGTGTCAGATGGTGTCCGTGGATGAAGAGGATGGGACTAATGTTTTGTACTGTAATGCGCGCAGCCCCCTTGGATACAGGGTGCAGGCCCTCAGTCTGGATGATGGGGCGGTGTTTCAGGAGGGGCAGCTGGTGCAGCGGCTGGTGGAGCCTCGAAATGGTTGTCATGGCAGCACTGTGGGATTTCCTGCCCCGTTACATTTATCTCATTGTCTTAATCATCACTTACACCAACCTATGCATCGCTGCAGACACTGGACATCCTGCATGACCTTTTCAAATCACACCAGCTCTCCCTCTCTAAACACCTCTAATGTTTCACCCTATCACAGGGCCCCCCCAGATTTCCTCACCCCCACCTGGGTAGTATACTCCCACCCTACATGGACCACCGCACGCAAGGATCTGGGTGTGTTCCTCAGCCTATTTCCCCGTGATCCAGACAGCTGGCGTGGACCCTGGGTGATCTACGAGGGCCCCAGTGCCTACTCCGACCTCGCCTATCTGGAGTTGCCCCCCTCACCTGGTGCACCACCTGCTGTGGCCTTTGCCTGCCTGTTTGAGTGCGGCACCAAAACAGCCTACGACGAGATCTGCTTCTGTATCTTCAGCCTCTACGAACTTATTGATAATCTGCCCCGGAATGTGCAGCTGGGAAGTAACAACGACGAATGTAAAAGGCAGCAGAGTCGTGTCTCTGAGACAGGTCGGAGTTGTTCAAGTGGACAAGCTTTCCATCAGGCGAAGAAGAGGAGAAAGAGGAGCAAGCTGACTGGGGTGTGCTCTGTGTGTTAAATGTGGGTTTTAAGCATTTAATTCAGAGTTAAGGTGTCTTCCAGTGATTGTTTTCTGTATACACACAGTGGCCACTGTATTAGGTGCACCCGTATGGTCTAATGCCGTCCACACAACCGTTCTGCCTTCAGGTCTACTTCTATGGTGCATTTAATGTTCAGTTTTTGTTGACGCTGTCAGAGGAGTTAATTCAATGATATGTTTAACACTGGGGTCATCGTTAGCAGTGGTGTTGTTTCACTGAACTGCATTAAACAGAGAGGTGTATCTAAGGGCAAATGAGAAGGACAAGAAATTAGAAACACTTCTAACTACTTTTAACAAAACATATAATTGAATTTGCACATTTCCAACAATGTCACCAAAACCTCAACATTATAAAGTTTGTAAAGGTAGATTTTATGACAGAGCTGTATTGGATTGCATGATAGTGTGCAGGTGTACCTAATAAAGTGGCCAGTGAGTCCATCACTGAAGTCCATCATGTATTATAGCAGTGGTTCCCAGCCTTTTTCTTTAAGGGACCCCTTTTCTATCGTTGCGTAAAGTGACAAAGTGGTGAACATAATAACTGCAGGAAGTTTGTGAAACACGAGTGATTTGGATGCATTTTGAGCAGAATATTTCCTGTGAACATTTCATCAGACATCAGCAGTCCTGATATTTTTAGGGCCTTTTTACACAATTCACTGTTTATATTGTTTTTTTTTTTAAGTTTAAAAAAATCATACATGCCTAATAGGCTTTTTGTTTGACAAATACAGTGTTGCCTTCTCCCTGAGGCTTGGCCATTGTTCCATCAGCTCTTTGGTTGTTTTACCTGCATGCTTTTCTAATGCAGGACAAGGCTGTTTAGCAGAGAGTTAAGGCTCTGTTATCATTTGATGATTTAGTAGAGCACAATTAAAGGTTTCCTGACCCTCAAACTTTCTCTCTCCTCTGTTGGGAGTATTTTGGCGAGAACATCAAATGTTGGGAAAACAAGAATCTGTCTTACCGGAGTCAGTAAATTTGACTGTGAGTTCAAGGGTTTATGTTCCAACATCAGATGCTGACACTGCCTCGTAATAACCTGAAGGTGTCTCCCACACGCTTTCAAAATAAAACAAAGTCATTTATTTCATCATCAGCTGTTTCAAGAATCTTCCCCGTTTCTGCTTCCTCTTTCATCACTTATCAAGATGTCCTTAAGCTAAATGAGCAAAATTTGTTGACAAAGCTATGAATAAACCTTAAGATGAGAATATTTTTCTCAGCTACAGTTTCAAGGTTCCAAGAATAAACTTTAAACCTTCAGGAAAAGTCTACCTCTCCACTCATAGTTCTCGTCTTTTATCAAACAAAATGTTTCGTACACAAAGTCTGATTCAAGCTTTTACAGCAGAGCAGAATGAATCTCATCATTATGTCAGTCTGTGGTCCAGGATCTCAGAACTGTGACAGAAATGATTTTACAAAACAGATACTGAGAAAGTGGGAGTATTTCCTGTCTGAATGTTTTCTTGGATGTTTGCTTGTGATGAGCCTTCTCTTCTAGCTGCCCTCCAGATGTTACATAACTCTCCTTAAGTAGATCCAATAAGGAGGTCTTGGATTTTAAGCACCCAAAACTGCCAGGACATGGATAATTTGCTCCCGCTCTGCTACATTTCATCTAGCAGGCGAGGCTGCAACGCGTCAAGCTCACCTATTAATCACAGCTGCTTCACGAGCAGCAGCTCTAATGGGATAACTGTTCCTAAACTAATCAGTTCGTCCTGTGAGGCTGCTGAAACATTCAGGGGCTGACAGCTTAAGTGAGAGCACACGAAGAACAGAGCCAGATACAGTGAAACAGTTTGTTTAGTTAAGAGGACAAAAAAATAAACAGGAAGACAGCAGGATCTGGACAGTCTCTTCTCCCTGCTTCCTCCCCCTCCCTCCTCTGTTACAAAAGTCCACACTGGCAGGAGGCTCACTTGCCTGCCTGCACTCTTTCACAGAAGTCTTGTCTGTCTTTCACGGCATTCTACAATGTGCGCGAGGATTATCGTTGTTCTGGCTGTGTTAACTGGGATAACTGGGAGCCCGAATGTGACGATCAGATCCGAGGCTGACTCAGTGGACATGTTGGCTCATCCCAACAGCGTCCCAGAGACAGTGGAGGAAACAGAGCTCTTTGGACAGGTGAGAAAGGAGCTAGATGCAATGGCTCTGCTGGGTAAAGGTATGTTGTTGGTGTTTTTCTTTTCACAGGTGTTCATTTGTTTTTCTAGCACTGCTCGTGTGAAATAGCTGCATCAACTGCTCAAGATAAACGTAGGTCCATGAATCAAGTGTTTGTAAGATGAAGCATAAATGATTTGCACAGAAAAAGCTTGCACTTTAAAAGATAGATATACAGTATATCTTTGTTGCAATCGTTATTACATCAGGACTGTTCTGTACATAGTACAAAAACCATTAGAAGCTCAAGTCAAAACACTCAGCTTTCATTAGCAACCACCATCTGATGCTAAAATCAAGGTAATAAATATATTTCCTACAGGGGTCAAATAATAGGGAGGAAAAATAGCTTGAACTAGAAAACAAAAGTAAAATGTCAAAAATTTGTATGGCTCCACACATTAAAGCCTTATTGTTGAGTCACGGTGGATGACGGGCAGAAAAATGAGGGAAATTAGTCCAATAGTATACAGCTGGGTAGATGGGACGCTTTTCAGCTCTTCCACTTGTTCCTCTTTGCAGGCAGCTGCCCTGTGGCCTCCAAGTATTTGTGGACGAGCTCTTCTTGCACGCTTGGCAGGCAGGGCTGGTATCTGCTGTAGTCCATGGTGTACTCCCCTTTTCCCTGAATACACAATGACACAAGATGTTTAGAAAGTATCATGGAAGAAACATCCCTCAGACTCTATTTGCCCCAAGTTTCACCTCTCAGGCTACATAGAGGATACTGTCCTTCTCTCTGATTGGCTGAGGTTGCACCTGCAGCCTGAGAGAAAGACACGACCCAAGGCTGAAAAATCACTGCATTTCCTTATCTATATTTCTATTTACAGTCAATATTCTCCTCAAAAGATGCCAGAATGAACCTCTAAGGCAGTGAGTGCTTATTAGGGGAAATTAAACGTGATTTTAAAGAGGGTTACAGAGACACAGGGACTAGCATTCATATACAGACATGGGGTGTTTGAGGTTTGAGGACTTACTTCAGTGCAGGAGCGCAGTTCTGTGGCGTAGCCGAACATGTCGTTTAGTGGAACCTGTTGGGAGAAACAGGCTGAAATTAGTCAAATACAAATGGTGATGAAAGATGAGAGAATAAACACTGTGCGTCAAAAGTCTCTATATACTTGCTGCTGGGGAACAACTTAGAAACTGGACTCACATCAGCGTACAGAGTGAAGTATCCCTCAGCTCCGTCCTGTCCTGTGATAACGCCGTGCCGACGGTTTACACCAGCAATCACTGCTCCCTGAAACTCCTGAGGCGCTACAACTTCCACAGACATGATTGGCTCCAGGATGACGACGTTGGCCTTTTCCATAGCTGAGGAGAAACCAGCTTTAACGTATGCTCACTACAGAGGTGAAGCCAGCACAGAATAAAATGAAAGTCTGTGCTTACCTTGTTTTAGAGCGCCCTCTCCTGCACGGATGAAGGACATCTCATTGGAGTCCACCATGTGATGCGCCCCGTCTTCCAGGAGGAATCTGACTCCTGAGATCTTGTGCCCAGTCAGAGGTCCCTTCTCACAGGCCTCCCTGTAACCCTGCAGCATGAGCGAGCACATAGCATTCAAGTAAATTAGTTTTGAGATATTTCACATCTATATAGCTGCAGTACATTAAAGTTAGGAAAATGAACCTTTTCAACAGCTGGTACAAACTGCTTCGGGATGTTGGTTCCAATAGTCTGGTCTTCAAACTCCAACTTGGTGTAATGCTCTGGCTCAAGAGGCTCCAGGACTCCTATAACTTTACCGTACTGGCCAGATCCGCCGCTCTGCTTCTTATGAGTGAAGTCAAACCTGCAGAAAGTGGCACAAAATATTCACACTTTGTTTATAATTACAATTTTGACCAAATAAGTACGCAAGTTAAAACAAACAGCAATGATATACATACACACTCATTTCTTTGGAAAATGAATTTGATTTCATCATTAATTCAGTTTCAATAAAGTATTACAGGCTTTATTAATGACAGTTTTTAGCCACTTGAGGCGATCTCTCTTTATGTGTTTGCCACTGAACAGAACTGTCAATCGTGAACAGAAGTATGATTTTATTGATGTTATTCTTGTATAAGAAGTTACATGAACTTGTACCTTCATTTGTCAGACTTCAGTTATTAGTGTTGGACTTTATGGGCAAAAAAATATCATCAGTTTTGGCTCTGAGAAGTTACTGTCTATTTGCTGGCATCGTTTATTATATAAAGCTGATCAATAGGGAGGAGAGGAAACAACAAAAAAGAGCTCTGTCTCTTTAAAAAAGGGGGCAGGCCTCAAAGAGTTCTGATGTCACAGGAAGAAGGAAGTAGACTTTCCATTTGTATGGGGAGCAGCTGAGACTGAACATCGGACAGATCACAGTTTCCACCCGCTAAGTTAACAGACAGGGAGTTGCGGCATTCCAGTTACAGGCAAGACTCCTTATTTTGTATGTTATTCAGCACATTTTCGAGCTGCACACCTCTTTACCCTGAACTTTCTTAGACTTCCACACATCTTCTTTCCTTTCCTCTCCGCTCAGTTGTTGCTCTCCTTGTGTAAACGGCTTTTATATAGAGGCAAACAACCCAAGACAAAAGCTGCTGACACCTGAGGGTCAAAGTCCATCAGGGGTTCGACGCCCATCCCCGTTCATTGCAGGGAGTTCCTTTCTTTTCATTATCCACTCTCTCATTGTCTGTTCTTTCTATGGATTAACAGCAAGAAGTATTAGAGGAAGAGGAGGCTGCAGAGGATGTGATGGCCACCGGAGAGCTGAACCCCAATCACTACCCTGCTCAGAGGGCGGCCAAAGTGGTCCAGCACTACCTCAACACCCGTTATGGCTCTCCATACAGGCTGTTCGGACTGCAGAGGGTCCACAGTGGAAACGCAGAGGTCTGCTAACTGTCACAGTTTAGGTCATAGTTTACGGTCATAAAAGTCGTAACTACTATCAACTGTGGTTATTTCTTCCCTTTTAAAGGATGTGGCAGACTCTGGGAGAAAGTATCAGCTGGAGATCTCAGTGCAGGAGATGATCGGCAACGTAAGATGTGATTATTTATCGCACTGTGAGACACAGGTCCATTTATTTGTCTGCATCTACACAGCCAAGAGTCCTACAGTCCAGAGTAGCATAGCATATATAGTTTTCAGAAACTGTGCTTTAGATTTGGTTTAATTTCTGAATTTGTTTGGTTACAGCAATACTCAACAAACTGTATATGAGTTAGTTATCCCTGCGTAGATGGTAAAAAGCACCCTAAATATCAACTAAAAACTACATATCTAATGGCAAACTTTGCTCCTGAATCAGATCATTGAAAACCTTTGACCACACTGCACTGCAAAATTTACATTAGTGTTTATGTGAGTTTGAGTATTTTTAACTTCTAACAAATGATGGGATGATAGATGTTGAACTGGCTGCGGCATTTCAAGAGCTACTGCCACTGTACTTCCATTGTTGTGCTGGAAAGACATTTTCAGTTTTTGTTTAAAGTGTACAGCTAAATAATGAGCAGGTCAGACCAGGCTTGATAAAAGCTTCCTTTAACTCCACCGTCTCCCCCTTTTTTACAATTTATCCAGACCACAGAGAAATGCTCTGCGGAGGTTTTCTTTGCGAGGGAAGAACAGCATCGCTCAGTTGAGGTCCAGGCCTTGTGCAAGGACATCCTTAAAATCGACACCAAAGCTCAAGAGGAGGCCTTTTACCAACAGTGCAAGATGAACCAAAGCCTGCTGTCGGCACAAAATCTACCCGGTATGTATGATAAAACAAACTACGTACTGTTGCTCCCAATCAACACGTAAAGTCAGATATTGCACAACATGGGCAGTTTGAAATTGCAGCGTTTTAGGATTTCAACACTGTATCAGTTTGTGGTTTTTGAGTGAACTCAGTGTTCTTCTTAATAGCAACATACCATCATTAACCCAGACAGTGCAACACAATATGAGAGTATGCCGTATGTTTGCACAACAAGCTAGATGCCGCATGAATGTGAACTTTCTTGATAATAACAGACTGACATTCTGACCATCAGACAGCAACGGTCACATTGAGCCCGACATGAAGCCTCTCTGGCACCTGGGCACTGTGGCCTCCAGCTTCGTCATGCTGAACCAATCCACTGAAAACACCCTGTACAACATGGCTCAGGTGGCCAACATCACGCAGCTGGTAGGTCGTCTTATCTGTTGCTGGGTCCGCTCGTGGATCCTTATTAAAACTAGTTACTATTTAAATGAACTTAAATCTAATTTACAGGGCACACAGTCCATGATTCATATACAGCACAGCCTACAGTGCATGGTTGACATCCACTTGCAGCCTGTGTTTTTGATCTTAGACCCTTTTCAGACATACAAGGCAGGTTTTGCATAAAAGGCAGATTCAGATGAAACCCATTTGTTTGCCAATCATTTGGCTTGTTTTTCCCTTGTCTGCTGCAGCCAACTGAGAACGACCAGCTGAAGTTCGACTGTCACATACTGCTACATGAGATGGTGTCCCAGGTAACCACTTATTATTATAAACATTGTAAATGAAAATATCAAGAGCTGCAGGTCACAGCTATTTTCGCCATCACCCTGAACAAATATTAATTATAAAAAAAATAATAATTATTTCAGCATAGTGGCGTCTCACAGTGAACTGATCTCGTACCAGTTAGTGGAGAAGGACGTGCTAATATGCACGATGTGAGGTGCAGTTTTACTGTCTAAGAATTGGTGTTAACCTGATAGCCTGTGCTACCTTTTTGCAGGAAATCGTTCACTGGAAACTGCTGTTCACCTGGTCTCCTGTAGGGGGGGTTAAAGTGCCACACATGGAACAGCTGCCACACTGCCATGATTGTGAAAGATCTACTAACACAAACTAAAGTGCTGCTGACATTCATCACACTGCCATTACAACCAAAACAGCATCTTGATGCTCACATCTTGTATCCAGCTACTGGAGCATAAACATGTTATGATGCAGCACAACATGAATCCATCAGAATAATGATGATGAATGATGATAGCAGTACATTGTGCTACTTTTCGAGTGCTTTTGGTCGCTGTTGTATTTTAGCCAAAATAAACTGTATATACAGATGACTGCCTCAGAGTGTGTGTGTGTGTGTGTGTGCGTGTGGATCAGCACTTACGATACAGGACTGGTGACTGTCTCTCTGAAAGACACTTTGGGCTTTCCCATCACACAGGGACAGTTGTATTCCCTCTCCATCCTCTGAAAAAGAAAACACACACAAAAAGTGGAAAAACCAGGTCAGATTTGTTGGGTTAAAAGAGACAATTCCTTCGAAATAGAGGAAAAACTCTATATATCACTCCAAAAGCACTGACGCGCAGTAGCATGTGGTTTGTGGTGCAGTGGCGTCTCTGACTTATCAGGTTACAATCATCTGCTGATCTGATGACAAAGACTACCAGACTACCAAGTATTAGAGAGAGTCTGACGGCTTCAAATCTCCACAAATCAAAAACTAACTGGATATAAAGGCTCATCAGTATGAGACATCTTGTATCAAACATGCTGAACATCCTCTGACTCGGTACCTGCGAGTAGATTTCAAGATGCAGCTCGCCCATTCCTGAGATGATGGTTTCTTTGTTCTCGACGTCGAAATGCACTCTGAACGTCGGGTCTTCCCTGGTGAAACGGTTGATACCTTTGGAAAATTTGTCCATGTCATTCTAGTCAGAAGTGAGATAATAACAGGAGAGAGAGAGAGTCAATAGATGCAATTCAGAACAGTACAGTATAGAGTATGGGTAAATTAAAGTATTTTACCTTGTTGGTCGGCTTAATTGACATGGAAATAACAGGCTCTGGGACGTGAATAGACTCCTGTGGGACAAAATGATCACAGATGAACACAGGGTTCTCCTTGTATCTTGGAGTAAAGGAGGAAATGTAGAACAATTCCCCAAGTTTTCCTCTGTTATGACAACAACACCCAGCTCTACATCTGCACCAGATTTATTACTGCGCCACTCACTCCACCCGCACAAACTGTCTCATGGATAGGGATGTTGCGAATGACTAAATACCCTGATATTTAAATGGAAGTTTAAATTTATACTAGTTAACTTGATTAAGTAAGAAAAGGCTCAGAAAACAGTCAGAATTTTGGACAATATAATCTGTAAAGTTAAACACTGTTGAAAAAAATGATTGTGTGTATTATAACAGCCACTCCTCATCCTTCTCACCTGGCATCGGACCTGGGGGGACAGGGCCTTCTCCTTTAGTGCCCCCTCCCTGTGGAACTCTGGCCCCCAACGCCCCCTCAGACCTCCTCCCTCACTCCCCTCTGTCGACCCCACACTAAAAGCCCACCTATTTTAATCCACTTTTAATCAATGATTCATCCCCACCTGTACTTTCTGCTTTTTTACTGTTTGTAGTTGTTTTTACCAGGTAAAGAATCTTTGGGTACTGTTTAAAGTGCTCTGCAAATACAGTGAAAACCTTTACTTACCATGGAGAGGTTCGTGCTGGTCCTGGATGTAAAAGTGTCTCCACTAGCGCAGTCGATCCCAAACAGGGCACAAATGTCTCCTGCATAGACCTCGTCCACATCCTGAAACGGCACGGGAAGGAATCAGAGGAATGGTGGCAGTAAGTTTCAGGACTCAGTTGATCCAAATGTCTTATTTCTAATGAATATTCAACAGTTTCATGTCTTGTTTTGATGCAAGGAGGATGAAAACATGTTACTCTAGTGTCACAAGGGATGTGGGTGTTATCTGCACACTTGACTGCTGCCAAAAGAGGAAGCTAACCATTTTGACCAGCCATGTTCCTCTGATGTTCAAACTGCAAACCACAGATGGAAAACTGACGCACGCTGGCTTGTTCTCACCTCCATCTGGTCAGCGTGGAGACGCACGAGCCTCTGAACTCGGACTTTCTTGCTCGTGCGTGTGTTATAGATGTATTCCCCCTTCTTAAGGCAGCCCTGGTACACCCGCACATACGTCAGCTGGCCAAACCTCCCTGCCTGTTAATGAAAAAACTACCACATGTAACAACGAAACATGACAGATGGAGGCCTCCCTGTTTAGCAAAACTGAAAGAAATACAGATAATGAAGAGTTATCGTACCTCCAGTTTGAAGGCCAGACCAACATAGGGCTGTGCAGAGTCTCTTGCAGGGTCCATCTGAATCTTTGACGTTTGATTTGCATCTCTAACACAATGACAAAACCAGTGACGTTAGTGAAAAAACTCAATTGAAAATGTTCATTTAATTTCATCTACTGTGTGGTTTGTTGCTATTTGAGGTCTGCACTCACTCGTCATTGAGGATAGCGTAGTTGTTGACTTCAGTGGGGTTCGGCAGGTAATCCAGGACAGCATCCAGTAGAGGCTGGACGCCCTTGTTCTTCAATGCTGTGCCTACCAGCACTGGACTGAAGTTACGCTGCACTGTGGCCCTGCGGATCGCAGCCTGGAGGACAAAAAAGTCACAAGAGGCTGAGTGTTGGGTAACAAAATTATTGTTGTTATTGTTGTTCATGTCCCAACCGAACAATTGGAAAGTGAAAACATTCTGGTGCTTTTCACGGGTGCGCCGTGGGACGCCTGCACAGACAAGAGCTCCCAGTCAACTCAGCTTGGATCTAATTTATTTTGCTTCTAATTTGTGTAGAGTACAGGATACATATTTGTACATAGGGAAACTTTTTTTAAAAATTTCTGTTATCTGCCATCTACTTCTGCTACTGATGTGTCTCTCTTGCACTATTAACCATGACTGCAGCTGCTTACCAGGACTTGCACACTCATTGTGCAATAATGTTAGAATACTGTCTGCACTGTTTACACAGAGTGCACTGGAGACTGCTGCATACAATTGCGCAATACTCTTGTACACATTTTACTTTTACACATAATCCTCATCATATATGTATATAGTTACATATTTTTTTTATGTCTGAATTTATTTTATCCATCTCATGACTCGTGCTCTCATTGCTGAGCTGATGTTTTCTCGTCCAGCACACGTCATTGTGCAGCTGACCCTGTTTTAATGGGAATTTTGAGCATTACTAATGTTAACATGCTAATACGCTCCATGAAACATGGTAAACATTATACCTGCTTAACATGAGCATATTATCATTATCATTGTGAGCATGTTTGCATGCTGATGTTAGCATTTGCTCCAAGCACTGCTGTGCCAAAGTACAAACACACAGAGTCCCCAGAAGTCTAGTTTACTTAATACGTAATGTGAAGAAATTATTTTAAAACTAATGATGAAACAAGTACAAGTCACAGGAGCTTTTCTTGTTGTAATTTGCATGAAACCCTCACATTTCACACACGGTCTCCTGCTTTAAAAAACACAAACCTTCAGGTCGTCATTGGTTGGCATCTTTTCTTCCAAGAACATCTCTCCCAAGATTTCATCAGCATTAGCCACACACTCCACCAGCTCCTGCCTCCGGTCTGCAGCCTCAGCACGAAACTCTGCCGGGATCTCATCATAGCGGACAGTTTGACTGCAGGGAGGAAGAAAGTGTTTGAAGCAGCTTCATGTTGAGAGGAAAAGAATCATTTTCAAATTAACACTCCTAATTCGTCAGATGATTATTTTGATGACTTCTCTGAAAGCTGCAGATCTTTCTTTTCTACTTTAACCAATCTGTCTTTTTCTCATTTATGTTAAAAACAAACTATTCCTGCTACTAAAGAATCAGCAAAATAAACATAAAGTGATTAAAACTTACTAAGCTGTCAATGACAGTGCAGGTAAAAAACAGCTGAGTTACACTATAACAGAAGTATTTCATCCTGGTCAAACTACAACAGTGGGAATCCCTTACCCAAAAGGTCCTTCGAAATACATGCTCCGCTCCTCTACAAGGTCAATGATGCCACGCATGTCTGCCTCCAGGCCGATGGGGATGCTCACAAAGGCTGTGTTGTGGTTCAGTTTGGTTCTATAGAAGACAAAGAAGAAGCTATGTGTAAGGAAAACTGTAGCATAAAGGAGACATATGGAGGTTTAGTCTGTTACCGTTTGTACAAACACAGCTGCATGAGTCTAATCCAGCCTTCTAATATTCTTGTATCCACGTCTATTGTTTGGTTTATGACGAACAAATTGTTCAGGCATACAGCATGCATTTACAAGTTACAGTTAAAAGAGACAATCTTGCAAATAGAGCTGGGAAACACACTGATTTTAATCTATATTGCAATCTGATCTCAGACCACGCAATATCATGATACGGCTAAATATATACATATTTATATGACAAGCTGTATTATCAAGTTTACAAACCCTTTGACTGGATCTGCTAAGTTAATGCAAAAGTGAAATTGCAGCAAAAACCACACTTGTGTGTCACTGTTTTAATGAAATCTGTTAGTTACACATATATCTGAGCGTACCGCACCTCATCTGCTGCAGGGCTCTGTTGGGGTTGGCGCCCATGCGGTCCAGCTTGTTGATGAAGGTTAGGAAGGGGACGTTGTAGCGTTTCATCTGCCTGTTCACCGTCATGGTCTGACACTGGACCCCTCCCACCGCACACAGAACCAGCACGGCCCCGTCCAACACGCGCAGCGCTCGCTCCACTTCGATGGTGAAGTCCACATGACCTGGAGGACCAACAGGAATGGTGAGATTTAGAAAAAATTATACATGAAGCATGACAAACTGATACTTTTGACATGTGAGGTTCAGTCCTGGAGCTGGGAAAGATTCATCATTTCACCCTTGCTGACATGGTTGCTAGATCCTTCTGTTGTTTTACTTTGCGTAACATTTGAGAGTATTTTGTGGGCATGCTTTTGCTATCATTTAACAGTGAAGAGCTGAGAGAAAATTAGGAGAGATGGGATCAAACTGGGGATGATTACATGGTCAGCACCACCAGGACAGCCGACTTTCTGTAGCATTTTAAGAGTCAGTGATTTCAATGAAGTAATTTGTGCATTTAACTGCAGTTGCATACTCATAACTATGTATACATGTTGACAGCTTTCCTGTACAACTGTGGGGCCAGTGACATTGAATGGACAGTTCATGAAGAAAGACTTGAAATCTGCGTTTATTCTGTTTTTTACTGCACTTCTTACCTTCCTCTTTACGACTTACAACAATTCAGTTTCACTTTTTGAAGTCATAAAGCATCTAGTGATGTTAAAAAGTTTTTACTGACAGTGAGCAACTTTTTGTTTTTCTCCAATCAAGGTTTAAATTAAATACTTTAATTTATTTCTGAAAAACAGCTCTGGCACAACTGGACATTGTAAGACTTCCACACCACAACTGCAAATTTCCCAAACAAGCAACTACGAGGCTTTTGAGGGCTACTAGACAATAAAACTATGAAAAGTTATTGGGTTTCTGTACCAAGGTCACCAATTTCTTCCTGTTTGAAAATGTGCATCACTGAGTCACAATATCACGAGACGGTGCAGGCCTTAAGGGGGCCACTGCATCGGTTTTACACAAGATTTAAAAATTTTGTCCCCAAAGGGCTGCACGGCAAGTACAACTTGCAGCACCTGGTGTGTCAATGATGTTGATGTTGTGATTCTTCCACATGGTGTATGTAGCAGCTGACTGGATGGTGATGCCCCTCTGTCTCTCCAGCTCCATGGAGTCCATAGTGGCTCCAACACCGTCCTTCCCCTTCACCTGCACGCCGCAGTGGAGGAAAACAGCTCATGAATGCTGGACACTGTACACCTGTAGACCCTCACCACACGGTCTCGATTGATACACAAACAAACACAATCCCAGCGCTCACCTCGTGAATCTCTGCTATCCTGCCGGTGTAATAGAGGACACGCTCGGTCAGGGTGGTCTTCCCCGAGTCGATGTGGGCTGAAATCCCGATATTGCGGATCCTCTCGTTGGGAAAGACGCCAGAGGAACATGTCCGACAGTTGTTGATGAGCACCTGAGGAGATGAAGCAGAGGAATATCGATACTCAAACCCTCTGTTTACCGATTAGGAAATGCAATGGACCCATGCCAGAGCAGCTTTGCTGAGGTTTGATGTCAAATTCGTACAAATGCAGACACCTAATGTTACCTTTTTAAGAGTGACGCTTCCTGGTGCCAAAAGGTGCGTTTTTGTCAAAGACAGGCACGCTTTTAGTACTCTCATTTTGACGACTGCTTGGTCGGGCACAGGGTGGTCGTATTCCTCCTTTTACACAACCCCGACTCTGGTAACCCGGTGAATGTCACGCCGGGGCCCGAATGGTAGTGAAACACTACTTCCGCATCTACGGGAACCCAGATTTGCCAAAAGTAAAACTGTTTGCGTTTATTAAAATATCACAAAGGCAGCGTCAGAAGTACACAGTGGATAAAAACGTGGTTTGTTAGTTACATGCATGTTAAGTTTGAAATTAATGGTCAAAAACACCAATGCACGAACCCCAAAATTACAAAGAAAATGCAGAACGATAAAAAGGACCGTGAGGCTTTTAAGTGCCGTCAGACAACTCTAAACACATTGATGCCGGCAGCATGTTTTAAATGCATTTTGTGAACGACCAAATACTTTACCCCAAAGTGTTCAGTATTGAATAGAAGGAAGGAGGAACTTACTGTGATTTGATTCCAGTAGGATTAATATACGTTATTTAGACGTTTACCAGATTTTTCGGGGAGGATGTGAAAGCAACACTTTTACAACCCCACCTCCTGTCGAATGCTGTCGATGACGTTTTGACACAATATAAAACTAAAGCCTTTTAATTTGTGTATTAACATTTTGCTCAGTCGCCAACTGTTTCGGAAATTGTTAAATACAGTATTTAAGGTTAGGTTCGCGTTTTAACATTACTCTTTTAAATCTGGGTTTAGCTAGCTCGAGTCACTTTAAAGCTGGCTAAGTAACGTTAGCTACGCCACCTCAGGTGTCACTTGAAGAGCCCGACTGTTAGCTAAATCTGCCCCTGTTTTGACAAGCGTTTCCTCTTTCACATCCACCACATGCAGACACTAAACTACACGCTGCAGCACTGCACACACCGCTAGCCAAACAGATAAGCCGCAGGCACGTCCCCCTTCGCACCCTGCCGTAAGTTATAAACGTCCACATCACTGCAGCCTTTTAACAGCTGCTTCACACTTACCAGAGGAATAACTCAGGCTCTGTCTGGTGAGTTTTGGCTAATTATTTTCCAATATATAAATATATAAATAGTTTCATCTCTAAAGTCACAGTAAACGTAAGATCACAGGTTCTTTAAAAAAACACAGAATAATACAGAAGCCTAGTATACTTTCGTTGTACTTTTACAAAATTGTTTTTGATCTTTTGCCAGTTTAAAGTCAGCTATAGGAAGTCCTGTATATTGCTATTGAGTCTCTGTATTGGGCTTAAAAATGACAATGAATATATACATTTAAGAATAAAGTTTCCAGCTGAAATTAATTAGGCAACATTTTTGTAAAACAGCTAATTCTGTCCTGAATGGATGAAGTATTCTTTAAACCTACCATTAACCCTGAGTGGACTTTATTTTTGTTAAAGAAAGGATAGTTAAATGTTTTCGACTGTGGCCACAGACGCCAGATGAATAGATGGTTTACATCACAAATGACTCTCTGTGTGTAAGTGTCATTTAATCATATATTATTTTTCAGTGTTTTACACATTTGCCAATGAATGACCATCTTCCCATAAAGTGGGTGTCACTGTTAAAGTGTCTGACTGTGTGTGCAGGGGTGCGTGCATCCACTTGTGTTTAAAAGAATCCATTTAATGTCAGCATGGCACAAGACTCTCAGTCATTTACCCCGGCGTGAGTCATTGTGTGATTATTTATGATTTTGATTTCACAAGAATGCTCTTGAATGTGAAGTGTGTGTGTACATGTGTATGTGTGGGGGGCTATGAGCTGTTCTTTCCATTGTTATCCTTCCTGTCTCGCTTCCTCTGTGCGCATTCCTCTCTGACAGCAGGGTAAATGACAGTGAATGACGCTCAGCGTGCTCACTGTGTCTAATGTAAAATGCTGCGAATGTTTCCAGGATGCCCAGCTGGAATTTGTGATGCAAAGAGGAATATATCATTTAACATAAAGTTTTCCAGATTCTCAGTTTACCTACTATATTTCACTATCAATCAGGACTAGACGTAGAAATTGAAGCCCAGGTCCTGTTTGTACTTGCTGTGTTTTGAGATGCCTGCAAGTACTGGACACTTATTTAATATTGAAATGATTACTGGATTAATAAAAAAGCAACTTCAAGACATCCCCTTGCGCTTGGGGACACTGTCCTGTGTGTCTATTCATCTTCTAGATCTAATGTTTAGACAGCTGATCGAACAAATAAATGAAAAAGTAATTAATAATGAAAATACTCCTTATTTGCAGCCATGCATGTGTTGTGAAGAAATTGGCTGAAAATAGTGTATACATGTTTGAGTCATGTCCTCTATGGTTTAACTTGGACACATCAGTGCCTTTTTAAGACTGCTTTTTATTTTGACCCACTTTACTTTTTTGGCATTTTTTATGAAACAATACACTTAACAGATAGCCAGTGGGGTCTAATCGAAAATGCTGTCTTGATACAAGAAACTTACTTGGACATGGGCATGATGTCCAGTCACAGGAGGGCAGTATTACACTGAGTAACTCTGGTGAAACTGTGAAACTCCCTGAATTTACCTTTAATACCTTGAGTTTCTTTGCACTCATCTGTTTTCTGTAACGTCTAAATAATTGCCGCCTGTCATATTTTCCTGTGAATAGATATATACTCATCGTTGGTGTTATTGATCTGACTTTCCCCTGTCAGGTTCTTTGCCCTGTAGCCTACTCCAGGAAATAAATTAAAGTAGTTAAGATAAATATCAGATTAATTGGTTTTCTTGAGCCATACATTGTGATTAATGACAGCCAGTGTTTCCTGGGGCTATTGAGGACATGCAGGGGATTTATATGTGCTGTTAATGATGACATCATCAGTCTGATTGTCTTGCTTTAGTAGGATATTGTTCATGCAGCTAATGTGTTCACTCAATTATTCGTCATCTGTTTGTTCACACAGATTCATGCATGGAAAAAGGAATGGAACAATGTTAAGGTTTCCCAGGCTTAATGAATGGATTGTGTGAGTAATGGCTGACTGTACATTGTAGGAGTCACGGTCTGAAAGCGGTTCAGCTGTTCAAAAAAAAACCTTCAAGCACTGAGGGTGTGTCTGGGTCACTGTACGGCATGCAGGATGGGCCAAACTCGCTCGGATCTTTCGCACACCACCGCCGCCTCAGGCAGAGCGAAATGGAAAGCAGGCGAGACAACGCAGCGACTTCGGAGCGGAGAGAAGCGACGGAGTGACCAGTTAAACAGGAAACCGATGAAAAACAACGTGTTGTCGTGTTTGGGAAGGAGAAAGCGCGACTCCAGTCAAACAGAAGCGGATTTAGGTAGCGGAAACGGAGCCGGAGATCCAGCAGCGTGCCGCGATCACAGAGTAGGAAAGTTGCCGAGGGACGAGGCTGTGTCGGCGGTTGGGGAACACCGAGCATCCCCGGGTCGTTTTGAAACACCATCCGGCCTAGATGAGAGTACAGAAGCTGCCCAGCTTGCCGTGAACCGAGGTGCAACGGCTGGCCCGTCTGATGCGCCAGGTTTGGAGAGGCGGACCGGTGAAGTCAGCGGTGCGGGCTACGAGGAGCCGAAACCCGCGCGAGAGGACAATGCCTCGGACCCCCCGACGAAGGCCATGGAAGAGCAGCCACTGGGGGGAAACAGCCAGGATCGTGTTGTGTCTGAGGTTAGAGAATTAACGGGGACTAGTCAGAGTTCAGCCCCGCTGCTCACCTCTGACCCGAACGCTGAGCGGACTTTGACCAACTCGCCCCCGGATCAACCTTTAGATTGTGGACTATCGGTAACGGACGCTGAGGCAAAAATGACAAAAACCGACTGTAGTACCGTTTCACGTCCCCCCAAAGCGGCCGGAGATCAGAACAAATGTTGTCCGGTTAAACCTGAGGACCGAAAAGACTCAGATCAGGCTCCTCATGGTCCCCAAGGAGGCCAAAGTTACCCAGGAACTATACCGAAACTCATCATAACTAGGGACCCTAGCCCGACCCGCTCTCAGGGTGCACCGGGCCCGCTGAGCGCCCGAACGGAGCCGAGCACCGGCTCGTGTCTGGACCCTCACCCAGATGACGAGTCTCCCTCGGACAGCGGCTGCGGAGGGTCCCCTGCACTGATGCGCTCCCCGAGGAAGCTGTCCAACTCCTCCTCCATCGGCCTGTCCTCCGCCTCGTCCTTCGAGGAGTCCGAGGACGACTTCACCGGGAGCGACATCGAGTCCAGTTTGTCCCCGGCCCGGTCTCTGTGTAGCCCGGACGATGGAACAGGGGTGAGTGGCTTTTTCATGTGCTTTTTCCCAAACGATTGATTGAAATTGTCTGTGCAGTTCACTAACTATGAACACCTGCACGAAGAGTTTATATTTAGAAACTGTCGGGTGTGCTGGGTACAAAAATCCTGAACAGGTCTTACTGCTTTGGCTTCCAAAAAATTACAAATGCAAACATTGCGCAATTGGCCGTACATCATGGCAGACATACAGTATGTGGTCAAGGGCCACTCCTCAATTGAACAAACCAAATTACTACACAGCTGCACAAGAAGTGGTTTGAGAAAGACAGTGGGGTGTGTGTGTGGCTGTTAACATTTACAAACCCATGCACACACACAGTACGCACTCTGCATGCAGGACAAATGCAGGTCAACAGCCCTGTATCTTGCAGAGGCTTTTGCCACAGGCGTGTTTAGTTATCAGACACATGCATTTCCATATTTACTGCTGTCATACACAAATCCACACTGCACAGTGACTGTCACAGCAGTCTGTCAGCAGTTGATACAGGCAGTTCAGAGCTGTTCAAACTATGTCATATTGATATTTTATGGTAGTTAATTCCTAGAATATCAAATTATGATAAATAAGGCCCCAGTCAATCAGGAGGTTTGCTACAGCGTGTATCTCATGTGGGTTTGGTAGGTCTCTATTTGTTTTAAAATCAAAAAAAAAAAAAGGACAAATATGAAATAGTCGGACTGACGCAACCCTAATAATGAAACACGATCATTACAAATTTATTCACAGTAGAGGAAACTGGCTCTTATCTCCCACCCCTAGGTCTGTGTCCCTTTACTCCCATGGCTCATGGTCACATGGCTGTGATGAGCTCAACCACAGGACCATTTTAACACTGCCTGAAAGCATGTCTGAATTGTTTGTCATCCCAACTACAGTTGCCGCTTCAGCACTGTACAGTTTGTCTACAAATAGACTTCACAGATGCAATACAAGCAGTCTTGAAGTTAGTTTATTGCCCCTGAGGCTTATAGTTTTCCTCTCCTCCAGACATGAGCTGCAGTTTAAAGTTTCCATGTAGGAAGTCATGTTGTTTCCTCCCTGAGTCAGGAGGCTTTGATGCACTGTTGACTAGAAATGCTTGGAATGAGCCATATCTTAAAAACAGGATGTCTCTACTGGAGACAGTCTTCCAGTGTCTCCACTTCTGCAGCGTGTGAATCCTGTGTGTCCAGGTTTTCTGTTTAGGCCACGTCAACTTGTTGAAAGATATTCAAATGTCAGCATGCCATTCATATTGCACTGCCCAAAACGATCGGCATCTCTGTGAATGTGTCAGAGTTACTTAGCTGTTGTCTCCTGGCCAGATGCTAAAAAACAGGACTGAAAAAGCTTCAATATCTTTAGTATTGTGAAAGCTGTATTAGTGTAGATAGAATATAAAGGCACAAAAATCTAACTTAACTCTTCTTAAACAGTCTGTCTCTACTGAGAACACCCATCTTCTATTCTCAACCAGTTGAAACGTAAACAATTTAATAATTTTTGATATACAAAGATTCTGGCTTCATTATTATTGTTCTCCTATCATATTTCCAATAGGTTCAGATGACCAATTCAAAATCTGGGCTTTGACATGCTCATAGCTTGTGATGTTTTCAACTATAACTTGTCAGTAAACAGTGAAACCCCCCCATTTTCATTCCTTAGAGCGTCTTCAGATGTCTTTATTTGTCCGTCCAACAGTGTCAAAGGCAAAGAGATTCAGCTTACAATGTTATTAAAAACAGAGAAAAGAAGGTTTTGAATGGGATCAGTTTATCATTTTCTAAAGCTATTGTAATTTCCACAGTCAGATAATGATGCATTTCCTTTTTCCAGTCTTCCATTGTCAGAGCGTATGTGGATTTCCAACATTAATGTTTCTTAAACACCAACTGATGAAAGAAGAACAATCCAACTGCCATTATGACATTACTAATGTCTCTCCTAGGTCAGTCGTTACCGTCACGTTTCTGCACGTGGCAAACGTGTTTATTGGCTACCACTTACAGTTACGATCATTGGAATCAGCAGGTCAGTGGACAGTGTAATTTCCTGGCTATTACACTGACAACCAGGAAATGAGCAACCTGAGGAGTTGCACTTGAGCTGTTGTAACAAACAGGATGACGCTACTCTGTGGTTTCTGATAAGAGCTGGCTTTTAATGGACACGTTCTGTCCTCTCGTAGCTGAGTAAAAGCACTACAGTTAATAAGAATGCAGGTGTGTGTTTGTTGTTACTGGCTTTAAAAAGCTATGGCCGCGCTGTCAGCTCCCAGTCAGACCAGGTACATTTTGTACGTGCTGTGACGTGAGCAGATACTTGCTCAGACATGCATACTCAGAGACACACACACTTGCAGCGATGCAGTCTTGCATTCAGAGTTCAGTGTGTGTCATGGAAAATTGGGCTGAAGGCAGAGCCGGTTGCTAGGCAACGTCTTTGCCATATATGGTACCTTTTTTTTTTAAATCCTTGCCTTGTTCTCTTTTTCACACACAGACACTATCTACTCTGTCCCTGACATTTGAATGTTAGATGTAAATTCCTACAAATGTCTGCAACCAACAATGCACATATTATTTTATCATTCATGACCAAATTGATGAACTTCACAACCCTGCACTTTTTCTACCCCTCACATTTGGCCTTGCACAAAAATTTGCCCCGAAACACAGTGAGACATGCAGTGGAACAGAAAACCCGAGGAAAATGAGTGTAAGCTGACAAAACAGAGTACAGACAGACACTGAAACTTTGAACACGTAGCCTACACGTGATGATTCTTCTTACTTATGCATGCTTATTCACATGAGCCACAATTGCAGACTTGTTTTCCGTGGCACCCATGATACAAAGTCCCACTCATCACTCCCACAGCATGTATACACAAAATCCATGCTACAAAGAAAAAGAAAGAGAAAAAGAAATACAGTCCATGCTGTTTGTTTGTTTGTTTGAATCCACATTTCCATTATATTTATAATTACTATATTTCTGCCGCATGACAGAAATTAGCACCACATGGAGTGAAAGGAAATATTCAGAATCTTTGATTTGGAAAATAACTATTCAAGTAGTGAAGTAAAACAATAGTATTTCCCTCTTATTTGTAGTGGAGTGCAAGTGTAAAAAGTGACATGAAATAGAAATATTTCTCAAAATTGTGCTTAGGTATAGTACTTGAGTAACTGTACTTTGTTACACCACTGATTTTTCTAGATAAACTGAAAGATTAAGTGCTCTTTTGTCAGTGATATTTTAAAGGTGTGCCACCTCCTGAACGTTCAGGGGCCCACCGCAGCTGAGCTGCTTCAACACTGAAGACTTGAGTTCAGGGAAGGGGATGTGGTTTTATATAAACTAGTTTTGAGAAAAGAGCCCTGACAGTACCTGAAAACACCCTGTAGTGTATGCATATGTAGTCACTCCTGTAGCTGATGATAGTCGTCTGACAGGTTCTGCTCTGTTTCTGCACACACACACACCCACCCACCCACACGCACACACACACCCACATGCACACACACACACACACACACACACACACACACACACACACACACACACACACATCCACACCCCTGGAAGCTAGCTAAGCCTAGTACTGAGGAATTTGTCGTGCAGACAAAAGGAGAGTACTGGGAGGGTATGGGAAGGCCTGTGTCCCTACCCCCAAGCTGCCAGACGGTCATGAATCTGTCAGGAGGTTGGCTCAGCATGGGGCTCAGGATAGGCCCAATGGGGATTAGGGGATGACACAGAGAGAGGCACAAAAGTTAGACTGATGAGAAAGAGAAGACAGCTCGTTGTTTGGAGGTATGTACCTTTAGGGAAAGAGGGGTACTGATTTAGGGGAGGAGGTAAAAAGAAAGGGGGCTAGTTCAAACAGGCAGATGATAGACAGAAAGAGAAAAAGGTATGTGTGGATACACTTGATGACAGTAAGGACGATATCATATATTGAGAAAGTGTTAAGAGAGGAAGGGAGCAGAGACAGGATGTTGAAACTGAAGAAATTGTGAATTGGGATGACAAAAACAGGTTGCAGAGAAGGAGAGAGGGTCACTGTGAGAAACAAGTGTGCGCTCATAACAGGGGAGGATTATTTACCGGGCAGCACAAGCCTCAGCACTTCCAGACTAACTGAAGCTAAATAATTGGAATAAGACAGAGCATAAGCCTGGAGCCAGCAGTGGACTCTGTTAAAGACAGTCACCCATGGTTGTGAAGGATCTCAGGCCGACGGGGAGGCGCACATCCCTGGTAGTACTTGCCCGTGGAGACCCTGTGCTGATGGTGCGGAGTATTTTGTGGTGGCTGCGTTCCCATTTCATCTCTGGGGCTGTGTGTGCTTGTGTCAGCGCCTGCCTCCTCCTTCACTACTGCTCTGTCTGCCAGGTAAGAAATGGAAAGTGGCAACTATATCCAGAGCGGCGATACAGATTACAATTCAGCCCCCGTCTGTCGGATGTATTTGCTAACGTCATGCTTCTTCAGAAAGACAATACCAGTGCTGATTATATCAAATGTGACACGTTTGGGTATTCAAATGTTATGTGATTGATATCCCAGCCTCTTGTTGCTTGTCAGTATGTGACGGTTTGTTTGGCGCACAGTATGCAGTCAGTCCTGTGTAGCCGTGACGATCTCTCTATCTGGGTTAAGCAGCCAGTAAGCCAACCAGCAGGATCATCAAGCTTCAGGCTGTAATACTTAATGCAGTCACTTTATTTCTTAGACTTTTCCTTTTACCTTGCTGGCTCAGAAGAAAGAAAACAGTTTCCACTGTGTTTAACTGTCAAGTTACTGGGTAAAATTTTTGAAAAGTGACATTCAAGTAATGACTGTTATTGAAAACTAGCATAGAAGAGTAATTATAGCTGTATTTCGGGCTAATAACTGAGAAAATAAGTAAATCAAAAGCATTCTTTCAGTTATGAAACTTTTTTTTTTTCTCCCAGAGCACATTGCTTTGATCTTAGGGTTTTAGACAGGAAGTGCACAAATAATATACTGTAATGGCTAAACAGCTAAAATTGGTAGTGAATATGTAGTAAAAGAAATACTGTAATGTATGGAGGTGTAATGGTTGTAATAAATAGATGTAAAGGCAGATGTAAACAGGTAGTAATAAGTAAATAATAGTATAAAGGTAAAGAGATCTTACAGCCAGTGGGATGAAGCAGTCCCAGAGCCTGGTGGTGTGTCACTGGATGCTGTGGTCTTGATGATGGGTGTAGTAAATAGGGCTTATGTGTGTGTTGGTGTTGGTGAAGGTGAAGAGTTGAAGGGAAGGACTGTGAAGACCTCATTGTTGTGGTCAGTGTGACTTCTGTGAATCACAGAGGTGTGTGTGTGTGTGTGCTTCATCACAAGCACCAGAGACATTCCCAGCATTCTCACCCCAAAATCTCAGAAAGGAGGCCCTACCAATATCAGGAGGAACAGGAGTGAAGGAGAAACTGGTGAATGCTGTTGGGAGGATGAAATTATGTTTGATTGACAGAAAGTGTTCAGAGACGGTGCTTTCATTTGATTTAAAGTGGAGGGAAAGAATAAAAATAACTGGAGAAAGGAAGGTTGACAGCACATTTGTCAGCATTCTCGTCATCTTTGGGGAATGAGGAGGAAGCTTAGAAAACAAAGAAGGAGGACATGATCTCTGTTATATACAGTATTTCTGAGTTATATAAAGGAGAAAGCGGAGATGGTGAAGGTTGGACTGTGAGAGGTGAAATGTGACCTCGGTGTTTAAAAAGCTCGAGTGTGTGGGTTGAAGAGAGAGGATGAGGCGGCAACACACGAACAGTTTGTTCAGTTTGAAAGGAAACAACAGTCCAGTCTTTTTTTTTTTCTTGTTGTTGTGTAAGTTGTCCTGATTTTCCGCATTTATCACTTTTTTAAAAAAGCCTCTGTTTTCAGCAGAATGTTAGCAGCATTAGCGCCGGCTGTGATGGGTAATTTTAGTCAGACGTACTTGACCCCACAGAGGAAACACATTAAGCTGTCAGCTTGAAGCAATTAGAGATAGAGCCTAATGGCATGTGGACATGAGAAGTGAAAGAAGAGAGGCTGGATGTGGGTGTCTGCTCCACCTTCCTCTCCTGTCAGCCCCCCTGGACTTTCATCTGTTACTGAGGCCTCTGTCAGATGAGGACAAATGAAGCAAAATAAAAAGAAGGTGAGGTTATTGTAGTTAAACACAGTTGGTGTTTTGTCCACAAACTGGTGTTATTAAAGGAGATCATCAGTGGACCACAGTGTTGACGGTTTCCTAAAACGAGTCTTTGCCTATTTACAGTAACTATAGTACGTTGGTCCGACAGGCAGGAAACATCAGTCTTTGATCTTAATATGATGGTGATGGATATTTGCATATAATCAAACACCCAAAGAAAGACAGATATGCACCTCAAATTCAAATAGACGGATCAAGGCTAAAAATGTTTGTGTATTTCAGAGCAGAATCCTGCTTAAACGTACCTTAAATCTCAAGTATGATCCTGTTACTTTAACAGAACTGATGAATAAACTAAAGAATTCCTAAAGTAAACATGTCTACATTTCAAGTTTGTACTTTGCCTCCTCTATTCAGGGGTGAGGAGAGTCTTCATGCTGTCTTTCAGACTCCTGTGTTATGAACGTTACACAACAGGTTCATAATTATCCCTTGCAGCAGCACTTTGGAGGCAAACTGCTGGCAACAGTTTTACTGTATTTACCGGGTAGAGTGTCTGACAGTGGATTGCTTTTTGTTTTTTTGCTGTAAACAGGAAAAAGAGAAAAGATGCTAGAAACGCAAGGAAATGTTGACTTTTTATATCTGAAGAGTATTTTAAGGCTCTCAAGAGTTTAAAGTGAAAAATCAGAAAAGGCACATGGTAGATTGTGGAAGATGAAAAAGAAAAGAAAAAAGATATCCAGAAATAGTGCTGGCTACCATGGAAAACCGAATTTGATCCAGGGCCGTCACACAAAATGTGTGAAATGCGTTAACGTCCCAAGTTTCCTGCGTGCTCATGCATGGGTCACAAGTACAGAATGAGTGAGAGTAGTGTTGCAAAATGTAGCTTCCATGTTGCAAATTTGGTGAAACGTAGCTGGTGTTCACATTTTTTCATCAAGTGGCAGAGGTTATGTTGGGGTTAATCTGTTGATGCAACTGAGGGCTCAGGTCACAGATGTCAAGTACTCACTCTCATTATTCTCTGCCTCTTGCGTCTCTCTGAAATCCTGACATTGAGCAGCTATCTGACGAAGCGCAGACCTGTCGTACACAGTTTCCCATCATAAGAAACCGACAGAGGGACACAGCTGTTGAATTCAATGCAAATCTTCCCTCTTTTGTTTTTTAAATCCGGAACTTGAAGACATATTTGTGACAGGTTTATATGTGTAATGATGGCGATGAAACACTGTTTACATGTTATGTTTATGCTGAGCTTGTGACGGTTTGATAGTTGTTAAATTTCCAAATATTTAGGCGCATAAAACCTACAATATTCTTCATGTTGAGTTATGATGGGTGAGTCACTCTTTATCTACAAGGCAAACTATTCAGCAATAGTTTAGGGTTCACCCAAAATGTATTTTGTGATTTTGTAAACATTATTTTGTCTGTCAAACCGTCAAAGAATAATTTTTCAGCGCGTTTGAGTTGCAAAAGAGCACTCATTAAACTCAGATATGTCATGGTTTTTTTCTTCTTCGAAGTTAAACACAGACCCATGGTTTACATTGTGTGTGTAATCCTGTATTAACACTGTTTTATTGTGACAGAGCTTGAACAAAGCAGCTGTGGAAAGAATGCATGTGCTGAGAGCAGAGACAGGCTGGCATGTCAATATGAGATAGGCCAGGCGAGGAGCAGCACACTCACTGTTAGTTATAAAAAGATTAGTTTTATTATTATAGCCTCCTGTTCCAGCATTTTATGACTCAGTTTTTTTTGCCTCTGCCATGTCATTTTCCTCATTCTTTTTTTTCAATAATGATTGTTTCTGTGTCAAATGTTTATTTGCTTAAGGTACACATGAAAAAAAATCATGGTTGGAATGATTGGAAAGACTGCAAACTGTGAAACCCAAGAGAAATATTCATTTAATCTTCCTTTCAGTAATATATTCTATAATGTAACACACACACACACACACACACACACACGTTCCCATGGCTGTTCGTTTGTTGTGATTTCCTACACATGTCCTACTCAATAGATGTTTCTCTCGGATTGCTTGCGTCAAAGCCCCTGTTGCACGCTGTCCTTGCTCTGGTGTTTCCCAATGCAGATAACCATTACGGACACACACACACACACACACACACACACACACACACACACACACACACACACACACACACACACACACACACACACACACACACAGTCGTCTTTCCATCACTTTTGGGGACATCACGTGGACTGACATTAATTTCCTGAAGATTTACTCTAACCATACCCTTGACCTTCACCCAAGTGCTCACCCTAAAATTTAATGATTTACATTATGGGGACTTTCTGTCCCCCTAAGGAAGACGGGTCCCCACAAAGTGACTGTGTAAACAGATTTCTGTCCCCGCAGTGTGTGTAATACGCGTCCACCCACACATGCACACACACTTACATAGACAGCTGCAGACAGTAAGGTTCTGTTTTACGACACCACAGTGGTGGCTTTGGTAAATGTTTTATGAATGGGCTTTGTGTCACGTACGTTGTGCACCTGACCTTGGCTTTATGGGAGTATCTGTCCAATGTCTACTGACGTGAGTGTGTGTCAGTATGTGCACACTACAGGGTGTGTTTTCATTTAATGAATAATCATTCTGTTGGCTGGTATTTAGCTCAGTGCTTTGTTTTAGCAGAGAAGAAACTCTCAGGCTGATTAATCAGAGCTTCAGATTTGTCATTTGTGTGATGACCCACGCCTTTATGGAACAAAAGGATGACGTTCTTTGCTGTTTTTCTTTTCCCAGAATAAGTCCTGGCAGAAACTGAAGACCATGGTTCACTGGTCCCCCTTCGTCGTGTCCTTCAAGAAGCGTTACCCGTGGGTGCAGCTCGCAGGCCATGCAGGTATGCATGAATACACAGTTTACATAACCGTGCACAACATCTCCACATGTGCATCACTGGACCTTCACTCTTTAATCTTCCGTCTGTGTCTCTCCGTCTCCAAGGTAACTTCCAGGCCGGGGAGTACGGGCGCTTGCTGAAGCGATACTGTGAGTGCGAGCAGCAGTGCCTACAGAAGCTGATGAAGGACACTCTGCGCCCCTATGTGCCTGGTTACTATGGTGTGGTACAGAGAGACGAGCAGGACTATAACCTGATGGATGACCTGCTTGCTGACTTCGACTCGCCCTCCATCATGGACTGTAAGATGGGCAGTAGGTAAGACTCAGTGCAGGATGAAGAAACAGAAAACAGACCATTTTCACAGCAGAAGCCATTTTATCAGAGCTTATCTTGTGCTGCGAGATATTTGAACCTTGAAAATGAACTTTTGTACACTTATAAGCCTCAACACAGTTTACTCCCACCAGTATTCCTCCTCTCTAACACATTTATGTAACAATAGTGGCTGTATTTGTAGTCAGTGAAGTACAACACAGGATTAAAATAAGAAGGCAGTAAGACTAAAAGAAGAAAATTGCAATAAGGACATAAAAGTAATACTCCGATTAAACTAGTGAAAAGGAGGAAAGGGAGGAAAACAAAATATTAAAATATACAAAAAATACCTCAAGAAGAAAATAAATATTAAGCCTTTATTTTTCAGGACATACTTGGAGGAGGAGCTGATAAAAGCCAGAGAGCGCCCACGCTTGCGGAAGGACATGTATGAGAAGATGGTGGCGGTGGACCCCGGGGCCCCCACTGAACAGGAGAGGGCCCAGCAAGGGGTCCTCAAACCCAGATACATGCAGTGGAGGGAGACGCTCAGCTCCACCGCCACCCTGGGCTTCCGCATCGAAGGCATTAAGGTCAGAGATCATTCTGAACATCAGTGCTATGAGAATGCCCAGCTGTAGCAGTCAGTGCTAGTGAGGAAACACATAGTGTCTACAAGAAGTAAATCAGTATGAGTAAATATTTATCAGTTCACTGGATAGACCAAACACACTGGAGTGGAAACAGAGAAAGGAGGTCTGTGGAGGTTTTTGGCTGGATGTGCAGCCATAAAGGGATCTGTTTGTTCTTTCCAATTTAAATCCAGGCCTGGTTATCACATTGTACCAATAACTGTAGATTTGCATGTTACTCAGACAATAAAAATATCTGATGACACACTGTGAACTTATAAAGCACCCGGCTGCTGCTTTATTTTCCAGTGGAACAATTCGAAGCAGTCAAGCTGTGGCAGTAAAAATTCTGTTTATATAAGTTTAGATTTGTTCCTTTACCCATTGCATCCTGAGCAAAACACAAATTCCAAACATGTCCTTGTACAGATAGTAATGCACTGAATACTCAGCAGCAGCATCTGGATGAATCAGGAAGCTTTAAATGAACAACTAAACTGAATTATTGTCCTCCTGCAGATCAAAAAAAAAATCAAACAAGAGAAGAACAATGTATGTTATTTTTCCTTTTTCTACAGAAAGCTGATGGAACTTGTAACACCAACTTTAAGAAGACAAAGTACAGGGAGCAGGTGATGCAGGCCCTGGAGGACTTTGTAGGTGGCAACACTCAGATTCTGGTACGTTACTCATTCACTGCTATATTATATATATTCCGATGGTTGCTTAGCAACTGGTCCTGGCCAAGAAATACATCAAATACCACTCTGTTCCCCTGTGACAGCAAATAGTTGTTTTGGCTTGTCAGTTTTTTGTATGTGTTAAAAATATTTATATATATGTAATGTGGTCATTAGTAAGCTGTAGAGATGGGCGTTTTCAGCAAAGCCAGCAGTTTCCCCTGTTTTTAGTGTTTATATTAAAGCTGGTTGCTGACAGTAGCTTTTTATTTACTGTATGAGATCAAGTCAAGTCATGTTTTTCATCCACCTGTAGTGTATTGAACAGCACATGCATCAAGGGAAAATGTAAGGCTTTAGGCTCACAGGAAATAAGTGCAAAAAATACACTTCTTATATTTTCAACTTCCTGTCTTTTTGCAAAAGCATTTTTTTAACATCTATTTTTCTCTTCTTCTTAGAAACTGTACCTGCAGCGATTGGAGGAACTTCGATCAGTCCTTGAGCAGTCACAGTTCTTCAGGTCACACGAGGTGAGACTCACTGACTTGCAATCAGTTTTCATGATTTCTAAACAAACCTGTTGGCCCAGTTGGAAGATTTGTGATATCACTCCGTCATTAGATTCTGTGTTGATTCGCTCACACACCTTACCCGTCTCACCGGTTTCCTTGTCGCAGGTCGTCGGCAGCTCCCTGCTGTTTGTGCATGATGCTTCGGGGAAGGCCAGAGTGTGGATGATCGACTTTGGGAAGACGGTTCCTCTGCCGGGCCCTCGGACCCTGGACCACAGGACTCCGTGGGTGGAGGGCAATAGGGAGGACGGCTACCTGTGGGGACTGGACAACCTCATAGACATCCTCAGCAGTATGCTCCCACAGACACCTTGAGAGGGAGACTCAGAAGACTGCAGCGAAACACTGGCCCATGTCCAGATGGTGGAAAACAAAACAAGATTGGGAGAAAACAAACACTGAGACAGGCTGAGGAAGGATCAGAAGAGTGCCCCCAGTTTGATGACTTTTTCAAGACGCACGCCGTCATCCAAGTGTCTTTATCCAATTCTACCTGTGTAGGAGAAGATGAATGAAGACAACTGCAGGATCTCAATTGCAAAGTGGAATATGCCGAAGGCTGACATCATGCATTATGCTCCATTTGTTGAACTTGGGGACAGATGACCTGCAATGAGTGGAGGGAAAATTTAATGCAGAATTGTAACTTTTGTTACATGGACTGTGACTTATTTACTGAGAATACAGTCCTCTGAATTTATGAACCTCTGTCAGTCACTTTTTCCTGCAAAGACATTTAATGTTGCTCATCTCCCTCCTCAACGTCTTCCTCTGTTGGTCAGAGGTGCACATTCAGTAGTACTCTCATGACCATGAACTTGATTCAGCGGTATGAAATCTTTCTACAGGGCCTTTGAGGAGCATTGGGTTATGGGAGTTTTAGTTTTGTCATGGACCATTTTTGATGTTTAAGTATACAGCAACACTAAAACACTGGTCAGACCACGTGTTAACTAACTCAGCGTGTAAATACAACTTTATTTAAGTTTTTTTTTGGCCTTGGTATAACCTCCTTATCACGTTTGTACAATTGTGTGCCTCGCGTTTTTAAAGACAGAGCTGTTTGATCATTCCAGTGCAGTGGACTCCTGCTATTTTTCTTCCAAAGAGTTCACCTAAGTGTAAACTGATTTACATCTAATCCCAAAGTTTAACCTCTAGTAGAAAGTGTTTTCTAAATTTGGATTTTTGTATGATAATGCAGTGACGTTCTTTTGTTTTTCTTTAACTGTAAAGTAAGCAGCTTGGCAGCCATGTTTGTCTAGAATTTGTTGCACTATGGATCCTCACAAAGCCATTGAACAAATCAAGCGGTGCCTCTGTGTGTCTTAAGGTGGGAAGCAGCAGTCAAGTACTGGGTTTACAGATGCAGACGTTTAGGAGTTTAACATGAATTGAATTGGTTGTTAGTACCACTTCTCTTTGGTCAGTGCTTTGGATTTGCAGGGAGTTTTACAGTGAAGCAGTAGCGTGATGGGTGAAATGAAACTGGATTTGCCTGATTAAACGTTTGTGAGGTTTCTCTTGTGTATCAAGTCACACGCAATCTTGAAACTGGAAATTTTGAATGTGTGTTACGATTCAAAGGATGACACATAATCAAATACAAGAATATCGCTTTTAAACACAAGGATGTTGCTGTAAACCTCATTCGGCTACACTAAAGAGGTTTGTGGGTTTGATGTTGTGTCTGGTGGATGGAGAGTTTACAAAGAAACAACATTGTTATTATATCTTAGCTGTTAAGTCAGTGTCATTCCTTGACTGGAATGCAGCACTTCGGTGAACATAACAGCCTCGAGTCTTCCAGTTGTCCTCTGACAGTGTCAGGCAGCACTGTTTGGGTGTGTGTGAGTGGACGGTTCACTCAGCACACAAATGTTTTGTACAAGTGTTGCAGATAGCTGACGTCATGAAATTGGAACTCAATTCAGGCATTCAGTTTTTCCATTTCTGAAAAGTAAACCTACTGGAAGCGAGCGATAGTACAGTGTTTACAAAGTATTGTATTTCTTTGCCCACAAATCCTCTATATTTATAAAATGGCAAACTATCAGGTTTTCAAACTGGGTGCTGCTTTATAAGTAAGAAAACTGGATTCATAACCACATTTTGTATTTTTAAAGGCAGTGTATTTTAGAATCGCAAAACAGACAGACTGGTGAAAATTATTATTAATTCCCTGCTTTGTCCAGGTCATGGATTGCAATAAACTGGAAATAAGAGATTTCAGAGTTTGTTTTTTGTTCTCCCAACTCAGATCATTCGCTGATATCAATGTTTACACATTTCTGTTACTGACTATCCCATAACAGGCAGGCAGTGAATCAAGAATTTAAACAATTTATTGTATAAATATATTCCATTCAGTCAGTCAGATGTATTAAGCACCAAGCGTGATGATTCATCACAGTGTGAACCTGCAAGACATAAATATAATTCTGCATAAAAACTGCATTCAGGATCCAGGGGTGTGAGACAGTGTGCTGTGATAATAGTGTATTTTCCTGAGTCTTATCCACATTTACACAGGTACACGAGTTTCAGCCTTTCATCCACACAAACACAGTTTTAGGTCAACCCGCTTCCATGGAGAACATATTCAGAAACTGTTTGGCCTTGGCCAAGGTAAGATGGGACCTCTAGCTGCAGGTAGCCTACAGGTAATAGCTTTTTCCCCCAAGACTTGTGACTGGCCACCATGGCTTTAGGGTTAGGGTTATATCGCCACCTGTTGGTTTAGCATGCTCTTGACGGCTCTTCAACTGTGCTTTCATATGGATGAAGAATTTTTTTTTCAAACAGTGCTTACATGGACAGCATTTTTTCTGAGAATGAAGGAGGAAAAACCATGTTTTAAAAAAATACCCATGTACATGTGGCATGTGGACTACAGGTCAGATGCTGCAACCTGGATCGCCTGTTCTTCACACAGCTGGGGCCTGCATCACACTCATTTCTGCTTCTGTGTCCTTGTGTGGAGCAACACCGCCTGTCCAGCCAGGCCGGCTTCCACTCCTCCTTGAGGAACCACGTACTGGTTCCCGTCATTAGCTCTCTGAGGGTCCATCGTCCTCAGCTGCAGGTTGCTGTGAGCTACGCTGTCCAAACTCCACAGCTGGTAGCGCAGGCTTTTACCCTGCTTAGCCAGGATGTAAACCTCTTTGACTGCTGTGCTACCGTCAGGACAAGGACAGCTGCTGTCAGTGGCGAGGGAGAGCCAGGGCAGAGTGGGATCAGGTTGGGTTTGCTCTTTGCTCAGGCTGCCCTGCTCCAAACCGAGGAGAACACCTGGAACGAAACAGATATGATTAGGTTTTCACACCAGTTAGACCAGGCTCATTTCAGTAATTTACCATTTTCAGTCAATTCTGTTTCATAAAGCTGCTTTAAATAAGTCAGTCGAATAGTCTCTTTTGCTTAGGAAGGTTCCTGACTGAGTGAAACGAGCCTAAAGTATCTAAGTTGCAGCCATTATGAGAGGTGGTCAAGTCCTCTAAATGCTACAGAAAGATGCTTCAGCGCTTCCTCTCTTATCTCCTTTAGCATGGGATACAGTGGACCATCCTTTACGAGAGAAAAGGAGATAATGCTGTCCCACAATTCCAAGTGGCGGCAGCATTTAAAGTGATGCACCACTCAGCTGTTCAAGACAACAACTTCACATGACACATCCACAGCCTGTATCAGCTGTAACGACTTCAAAGCACAATCGAGTCATGTGGTGCTTCTTCACAAGCCAATAATCAGATCATAATCAGCGATATGATCTCTCTCTCTCATGAAGTCATAGTTTTTGCATGGTTTCAGGGGGTGCTGCAGCCCCCTCATTAATTCTGCTTCCCACATCCATATCTATATTCCTTTTCCAATTCCAACCTTGGAAATGAAGTCATATTTTTCAATGGGTTGTCCACCTTTTTTGGCCTGCATGAAACAACACGAGAAGAACACAGAGGGAGAAATATCCAAGATGTGTTTCTAGTAATTCATCTTCAAACCAGAATAGTTTTGCCACAGCAGACCCACGTCAATAACATGTACCATCACATAATGATGTAGCCAAGTGTAAGCGCAGTCAGATTCTCAAAGCACCGCGGTTGTCTTGTCCGAAGTCTTTATGAATTCTCCTTCACATCCACCATTCACGTCCAACACATAGGATGGAATTTTTCAAGACTATTTGACCAAATTAACAACTTTGAGGCCTCAAAGTAAGAAATGTCACTAAGTATAATTAAAGAATAATACACCCAGACCCCAGCTTCATGAGTCAGACTGATGGTTCAGTTTGTTTGTTCACTGAAGTTAAGCTTTTCACAATAAGGCCTAGTCTAGTCTAGTCTAATCTAGTCTTACCTGAAGCGGCTGCCCAGTGCGCCCTGTGGCCACTACGCTGGCATGGCTCATGGTTGAAGTCCTCATCATATCTATACATACTGTCAAGGAATTTGTACTGTAATCATAAACTTTTCTTTTATGACATAAGTTTAAAAAAAACACAGAATGAAGTCTTGTCAGTTCTGCTTGGGTCTCGGATACGGGATGAGAACCGGCTGGCTCCCCCACAGGTGTGTGATGATGGCTGCAGCATTGTTACCACTTAAACCCCCACACAGCAGCTCTGCCTCACAGCCACAAACCTCCTCTGCCAGCAGGGCCATGTTGGCAGCTGACAAAATAAAAATCTTAATGAGAACATAAAGAAACCACCATAAACTCAACACAGTGTGAAATTGAATTTTAGTAGTCTGTAAAGCATAACGAGTGAATTACGACTAAAAAGCAAGCTTTAGTTGGAAACTTGGTTATAACTTCCACATTTTTTAAACTACGTCCTGCATTTGTTTCCAGGAGTTTACTGTCATATTTGCACGTTTGGCTACAACCTGGTGACATCAAGGTATGATTTTGCCTGAAGGAGGATTCAACACTTTGCTGTGCTATCAGAAAACTTCTGCTGCCACTTAATAGAAAGGGCATCATTATCTGTATGAATATCTGGTATGACAGTGATGATGTCTTGATGGGGTGCCGAGCGAATGCAGATACACAGATCAGACTTTACAACGCTCTCGAGGAAATTCGATCACAAGAGTCGAAAACAATCCTCCGCAGCCACCACTTGAATCCAATTCTACAAATAGTATAATACTGATAACATTAGAGCAGCCTAATCTGTGTCTGCAACTGTAGAGAAGTACCAGATTTAAACAGAATGAATAGACATGCAAAAAAAATAATAATTCAATGTCAATTCAAATGTTATGAATGAAGCACAATGAAGTACGGCCCTATTACACACATACATTACCTGAAAACATTTCACCCTGTGCCGTGTATCCCCTGCTCAGCGCTGTCTGAACAACGGTTTCCATGTCAAGACTCAGCTGTGGCTGTCGAAGATGAGCAGACATCCACAAAGCCACCAGACCACACCTTAAAAGTAAACAGACAACACACTCACAGTCACACCCTGACAAACGTGTCACATTTAAGGACTTGAACATGAATGTTCTCAGGCAGGGCTAATAACACAATAGCCCCACTGTACATACAACAGTTGTGGCAACAGTTTTATTTCTTGTTATAAAAGTGCTGTCTCTGTCAATTGTAGATCAAGGTGTGATGAAGTATAAAACTGACACTGTGGCCAAATAACTTACTGTGGACCATCTTGGATGAGAGAAGGCACATATGTGTTCACCAGTACCCACTGCAGGTCCTTCCGAAAACTGAAGCACAAAAAAAAGCAAAACAAAGAAAACAATTTAACATAAATACACATTACTACTACATTACAATCCACCTTTTCCAAGGAAGACATTTCCACATGTCTTCCACAAGCAGTCAAGCATAACGATACTAGGGCTGCAATTAATGCGTCACTTTTTCCAATTACTCCATGAGCCGTTTTGGCTGATCCACAGTCAAAAACATGAACATAAAAACTCATTCACTCACTGTAAACCTCACCTGCTCTCCCTCTGACTGAGCAATAAGAGGGCCTCTGTGTGGTTACCCTCTACAGGACTCCTACTACTGGCTATTGTCTGATACAGCTTCTTCTTGGGGGCTGAGGATGAAGGATGTGGTGGACCTGGAGCAGGGGGAGGTGGAGGTGACCGGGGGGACTCCTCTGACATCTTTTCTCAACTCCTTTACGATGAATCCTGACAGAAGTAATACCTTGGTTAGTATCGTGTGCATGTTTGCAAACTAGCAAATTACAGCAGCTCTTGGCCATTTAAAACACACTCGTTAACATTGTAACGCACCAACGATCCATTTTTCACTCTTTCCTACCTGTCACAACTTAGCTTGTAAGTTAGATCTGCTGCCTAGTAGCTCGAAGTTATTTTCACTTAGTGTTGAATACTACTTGGACGGAAGTCGAAGTAAAACAATCTTGTTATTACAGCAATTGCTCTCAAAAACTACTTAACTTGTAATATTCACACACCCACTTCTCAGCAAGCACAGCTAACTAGCAGCACCGGTGTTTTAACCATATATGGCGTTATATTCTTCTTCTTCTACTGTCGCGTAAACCTCTTCTTCTTCGCCTTCGTGTTGTCGGATGACAGTAACAACAGTAAAAGGTCATACCGCCCTCCACTGCATCTCCAGACTTTAGAATCGAATTAGACTGTATTGTGTTGGATCATAGAACTAAATCTAATATTTTTATCCTTATCCTAACCAATCTTACTTCTCATACCATCCAACGAAGACAACGAGACGAGTACTATCTAATCACAGGCAGAGTAGGGCGGCGATGACTTCTCTATCCTAGAGTAAAAAACAGGAAACGGCCGCCGTGTTGTTTCTTAACGCGAGAACAGAACACGGGATTTGTGAAGGCCGGGGTTTCATTCATCACGCCGAGGTGAATATTTCCTGCACATCGAGCAGAACAGCGAAATAGTTTGTTGGTTATCAAGACCTGTTGCAAATCGTTTGTGGACCCAGGTATCATATTTGGACGGTTTGTGTTAATAAGGGGAATCGGGCGCGAGCGATAGATGGATGTAGTTGGCTAAATAATCTGAGCTAACAGATAGCTGTAGCTAGTTAGCTTCTATCTTAACGTTCACCCCACGTTATTCAGATTGAATTGTTGTTTGCTAACGTTAGCTAGTTACCCGTGCTTCTAAACTGGTTTACAATAAATATTTCAAGTCTTTTTAACTCATTGTAGAGTTAGAAGATGGCCACTCCGGAAGTACGGCTGAATCATACAATCTACATTAACAACTTGAATGAGAAAATCAAGAAAGATGGTAAGTTTCTACTTCAGTTTCTGGCTTCAGTAAACAGCTAATCGACTTACACACGGAGCCTCTCAAATTAAAACGATGTTTCCCTCGTTTTTCGTGTTTTCGCAGAGTTGAAGAAGTCGTTGTATGCCATCTTCTCACAGTTCGGACAGATTTTGGACATCTTGGTCGCACGAAACCTGAAAATGAAGGGTCAGGCCTTTGTTATCTTTAAAGAGGTTAACAGCGCGTCCAATGCCCTGAGATCCATGCAGGGGTTTCCTTTCTATGACAAACCCATGGTAGGTTCAATACAGTGAAAACCAGATCCAATCACTTAACAGAGAATTAAAGATGCCAAAAAAATTGCATTTTATATCTAAATCTAATATTTTGCAACATAAGAACTCTAATATACCTGTGGTTTTAACTTTTCTTTACTTGTCTCGACCTGCAGCGTATCCAGTATGCCAAACAGGACTCAGATATCATAGCTAAAATGAAGGGAACATATGTGGAGCGTGACCGTAAGAAGGAAAAGAAGAAGATCAAAGGACCTGACACAGCGGGTGCTAAGAAGGGTGTACAGGGAGCTGCTGCACCCATGGTCGCTGGTGTAGCTGCTGCCATGCCTGTGAGTCTGGCAATAGGTGTTTGTGTTGGTAATTAGCTGGTAGAATTAATGTTGGAAACAGAATTCGGTACTTTAACAGTTTCCAGGCAAATGTCAACTCTAATCACAAAAAGCTGTTCTATACTCACCTCTGTTGGACTCTGTACCGCCACACTGACAGATCGGACAGAGAACAGCTATTAATTCAAATTGACACCAAATTTACATGTAGCAATGTAAATGGTATCATACAGGCTCATTTGGGAGGAGGTCCTTGATGGTGCTAGAAGGGGCAAATAGAGGGAATTCACATGTTCCTGACTGTGTACTTTGGTCTTTAGGGAATGCCTCCCATGAGCCAGGCTCCCCGTATGATGCACATGCCAGGCCAGCCGCCTTATATGCCCCCTCCTGGTATGATGCCTCCACCAGGAATGGCGCCTGGTCAGATGCCCCCTGGTGCCATGCCGCCTGGCCAGATGATGCCTGGACAAATGCCCCAGCAGGTAGTGTGTGCCATGCCTTGTGACACATTTCTTTAAGAAAAAAATATTCTGTTCTGACCTCTACTGGCCTTTATACTCACAGGTTGCAGAAAATCCTCCCAATCACATCCTCTTCCTCACCAACCTGCCAGAGGAGACAAACGAACTCATGCTCTCCATGCTCTTCAACCAGTCAGTATTGACTCCTTTTGTCCTCTGCATTTTTGTATTTGTCCGTTTGTTGAATGCTGAACCTGCATCGTTCTGTGCTCAGGTTCCCCGGGTTCAAGGAGGTGCGTCTGGTTCCTGGTCGCCACGACATCGCCTTTGTGGAGTTTGACAATGAAGTGCAGGCCGGCGCTGCACGAGATGCACTACAAGGCTTTAAGATCACACAAGCAAATGCCATGAAGATCTCATTTGCTAAGAAATAACACCTCTAGACCTTTTCTTAAGCACACAGTTCTTTATAAAGATGTACGGTGGTGACCTGAACTCAGACCAATTTTTAGAAATTTACATTTTCTGATCACTGCAGCACCTGTTCTGGGATTACATGTAAGTATACATTGTTTGCATCAAGTTGCTTTGTTTTATTATGTCTTGATATGAAATGATGGTCAGGTAAATTTACTGAGGACTTTTGCTTCCTTCAAAAATATCTGCTGGTTTACCTTTTTTGGCTTTATACTCAAATCCATCAGCAACTTGATGCAACTACTGTTTGTTTCATTTATATATTTTTTAAACTGTCATAAAGCATTGCACCCAGAGTCTGGTCTACCAGATATTGTACCTGGAGCTTTTTTCTTTTTATAATTAAAACTTTTTCTTTGAATTAGTGTTCAGCCTCACGTCTTTGTGTTTATATGTTGCAGTGAGACTTCATCCTATAGGTGGTACTATAAATGTACTTTCTTCTACCCCTGTTGTTGAGATGTGTTGCACAGGAGTTGGTGGATAAAGGGATGATAGATGGGTTAAATATCTCACATTTTAAATCATTGTTTGAGCAACCCAACTGATGATTAATTCTTAATGGTGATTTTTATTCCTTGTCCCCACTACTTCTGCCTCTTCCTTCATGAATTTTACTAAAACTTAAAATATTTAGTGATACTCTGTTCATGCCGGGGGTGTTAAACCATTTGCTACAGAAGAACCAAACCAAAAACTACACCAGGCGATCTCCTCAACAACAGAGTATGGATTATTTTGGGGACACCTTGGTTAGCTTTTTCTTGCAACACAAACTCTCAGCTCTCTGTAGGACAAAGCTGATCGCCAGAATTGTCTGTCTTAGTCAGCAGCGGAGAGAAGTTTCATCGATGTCATGAACAGACGTCCTTGGCTGGACTCAGACACAGGATGCTGATGCTATATGGTACATGCTTCAGACTGCTGCTCGCCCACATTCTCCACAAAATTGGTACTTCATAGGAAAAATTGGATTCTTCAGCCGCAGAAAAAAATCTAGTTTTTCATTGGTTATTTATTTAATAGGTTGTCGAACTCTTTGTTCAAAGCATTCTGGGCCTTTATATAAATCCCCATCCCTCCTGCTTGTGAAGTAAACCAGTTGGAGTCTCATTTAATTTGTGCTTTGAAGTAGACAGTAGATGCCCAAACAAACCATTTTTATCTTTCTTTGGCCCCCGTGTTCTGCTCAGTGTAATAAACCAGAGACAGATTAATTTTTTCTAAATCAATTAGATTACGTCATTTACTGGCTGCTCTTGAGCCATCATGCTTTGCCGTTTTCTGTTTCGCTGTAGTGTTTCCTACATCCATCTGTTTTAAGTCTCAAGGCCCCCCCGGATTAGATACAGAATGACAATGATTTAATATTAGATTTGTCAAACAATGGCAACACACGTGTAGCATGTGTGTTTAAACACTATTTTTGCAATCTCAAACTAAATCAGTCACCTCTGTGGTTTCAGGCTTTCAAGGTGTTCATGAAAAGCATATTAATTTGTCACGTAGAGATTGTCAGAGTAAAGACAAACATGTTTTACACTCAGGTATTATGACGGCATTGTAGCCAGTGCTGGATGTTTTCCAGCATTGGCTACAATGCCATTCAGACCCTTAGAAGTACCAATACCAATAATAATATTTACAGAAACATCAACATACAAGCAGCCATAAGATTAAATTAACAACTTGAATGTGAAAATCAAGTAAGATGGTAAGTTTATGCTTCAGTTTCTGGCTTCGGTTAACAGCTCGTCAACTTACACACAGAGCCTCTCAAATTAAAAAGATGGTTTCTCTCGTTTTTCGTGTTTTACGTCACACGTCGTGGTTACGTCATTTACTTGCTGCTCTTGAGCCATCATGCTTTGCAGTTTTCTGTTTTTTTTTTTCTGTTCTCACAAAGTAAGTAGAGACTAAAGTTATGTATGTAGTGAAAAGCAAAACAGTATTTGCCTTTGTAAATTAGTTGATTATAAGTATAAAGTAGCACAACATTTAAATGCGTAGGTACAAGTACCTCAGATCTACGATTGTGTTTTAGACCTATAAGGATGGCATGAGAGTAATTGGTGTTAAAACAAATACCTAAATGAATGCAATTGAATACAATCTTTCACAGGTATCTCAAGTTTGCCAATTAGTAAATGCCTCTGTATGTTTTGCAGCACATCCTCAATGGCCCCTTGCAGCCTTCACATACTGTAGGTTTGCAGAGTAATTACATGCCAACAAGGACCACCTCGTCCTCTCAAAGGCTGGATTCATGAGCGCAGGGTGGAGTGATGTGTGAATTAGGCCTGAAAAGCTCAATTTAGACTTGCACCATCAACTGTGCCCAGCGCACACAGGGCCTCCCTGTTGTGGACTTAAACTGTGCCCTGAGTAATTGTCTTCAGGTCAGCTCAATAGTGTACACAGAAATGCACATTCTTCTGTAGGTTCCCAAGCCTTTCCACACTCTCTTATTTTGCCTTGAGAAAGCGCTGACCTTAGCCACCGGGGCGCCATGTGTGAATGAGTGTGTGTGTGTGTGTGTCTCGCATTCTCTTGGCAACATGCCGATAGCGCCTTCCCTTTCCCCAGCACAGTGATCTTTCAGTTGCAGGCACTGAAAGGCAACTTATCCGGTGGGTTATGTGAGGAAGTTGTGTCTGTCAGATCAAAAATGATGCATAGGATAACCTCAGTGTGTGATGGTGCACATTTGCATTCAGTGGCTCCCTTTGATATTTAGGGGACTGTGTCGTGTGTATGGACGGATGTACTTCACTTTTAAAGCACTTTGTGCCACTTCTGAAGGGTCAACATTTGTGCCAGAAATGGCCACTTTTTTTAACCCATTAATCCCCACTAACCAACCAGTGGGCCGTCATCATATAAACTTGGGCTGTGTGGCTAAACATTGTTCAAAGATTCAGAACTTTGCCAAATATACCACTCTGAATTTTGGGCAAATGTGTATAAAATTTAGAATGTCAACATCTGAAATACTCCCATCTGAAAAAGCATGTCAATAAACATGCCAATACCCTCAGTTTTAACACCATAACTTCAAAGAGGGAGAAGCCCATACATAAGACAGACATATTGTCAGAATTAAGTGATTTCAACAAGTTAATGGGTAAGAAGATGAGGATTGTGTTTTTAAAGGATTCCTCTCTAACAGGTTTGGTATGCATTTGACAGTTTACAGTAGAAATAGAAAACACAGCGGAGGAGCAGCTAGAATCAAAGTCTGGGAAATACATTTATGTTTTTAGAGCAAAAGGAGCTAAACTATCATTGAGAAATTTTGGAAAACTAGTGTGTCACGCACTGATCAGACATCTGTAGACTTTCATAGTGATCAATAAGTCATGCGTTTTAAATTTCTACCCCAAACACACATGTGGCCATTAGATGGTGCCAAATACACAACACACGAGACTTCCGTTGAGGTAACTGGACCCACAGAGCGCAGAGGTTGCTGTACGCGGGTGACTTTTCCTCAGGTGAGAAAACCGCAGCGGCCTCTGAGCAGACCCTGAGATGTCTGTGTGCTTCCGAATGGTCTTTTAGAATTCAGCTCGTGTTTGGAGGTCACTGCTCCTCTATGCAAATCAACCCTCTGCTCCTCAAGAGCCCACTGTTCTGCTCCGGGGTCACTGCAGAGCGCCAGGCCGCGGAAACACCAGCGGTTGTCAGGGAAGCTCTTGAGCAACAAGACTGTGATAGGCCTTAAGACGGAGGAGGAGGAGGAGGAGGGAGGCAGAATCTCATTATATTTCCGCCCAGATGAAGAAGGTACATTGTGTGGAGGTCTTGGACCCAACAGGACGAGCACTGGAAGTCAGATGTGGAAAATATGCCATGTTACCGGTGCCAATATTCAAAAAGATGCCTACAACACCCTACAATTCTCCTTTATATTTATGCGCTGACCCGGGTACTATTCGCAGCCGACGGCATCAGTGGGCGGCGGCATGTGCTTTCAGCATACAGGCTGGCAGCTGTCGTAACAAGCTTAATGTGGGCATGAAGATCACATTTCATAAGAAATCAGTTTGCAGGTTTAGGCTCTTGCGCCACGTGTGGCAAGGCCGTGCGCAATAGCTGATAACGCGTGGTTTTCTTGCTTTTTTTATGTCAGTATACGTTCTGTTTGTGTAGTGCGCATTTTAATCATGCAAGACACCAGCTTCAGACGCTCATAGAAACTTTCCCATTCAGAGGCCACCCGAGCAAAACTGAAAAACACGTTAATTGGCGCGGCGGAGCTTTGAAGTGAGCAGAGGCCTGAAGCTGGGGGAGAGGAACCAGTGAGGTGGCACAAGTGGTAGAAAGGAAACTGAACACACAGAGATGAGAACTGAATCCCATTCTGAATAATCCCACGCGTAAATGTGACGTGCTTAGAAAAAAGTTTTCGGCCCGTCTGCAGGTTGCTCAAACCAGAAAAGGATGCGAGCATTGGTGCGCACTGGGAACCATCCGGACAAGAGCTGAAAGACGGATATTCCCTGCCTCAGGACACACCCTCCATGCTCTCCCTCTCTCTCTCATTGTTTCCCACACACACTCTGTCGCCGCCGGGTTTGGTATCGGGTTTACATGAGACCAACCAGCCGCTTGGATGAGAAGAGCGCAAAGTGAAATCATTCCGCTGGAAAGACGCAACTTCGGCGGCTGCTTCGCGAACACATTAATCGCGAAAAAGGATCAATTTAGATGTTTTTGAATTGTTGTTTTTTTGTTTTGTTTTGTTTTTTGTTCGTGGATCGGGCTTAAGGAGAGAGAAGAAGAAGAACGAGAGTGTGTCAGCTAATTGGGATGAGAGTTCAAGTCAAGCGAGCCAGCAGATTGGACCTTTAAAGCCTCTTAACGCAGGTGGTGGGAGGAATACGGCGCAAGGGGACTGTGTTTATGTGCCGTGCATGTGCGTGTTTCCGTGCATGTGTCGATCCCAGTGGAAATCCACCCTGGGAACAGCGGCAAGGGGGCGATCAGGTGTGTGTGCGCGCGCGTGTGGGTGTGGGTGGGGGATAAATCCAAGCGGAGACAGAGGTAGTTATGGTTTCTCTGACCTGGACGCGATGAAGTGGCTCTGCGGGAGTTCCAGGGTTTAAGACCGGAGAGGAGGAGAGCTGGGCGGACGGAGGGACACAGCGAGGGAGGAGGAGGAGGAGGAGGGGGACACCACGCACCGCCAAAGCGCACAACACGGTCCCCAATCCCTTGACGCAGGGATGGAGAGCACAAGAGCGCACAGGGTAACTCGGCTCGGTCCCCCAAACGGCAGCGGAAAGATCACCGGGCAGCCAGGCATGAAGAGTGAGCGACACCGGGGACACCTCCACCTGCAGCGGACTTTGATTTTTCTCGTCGCGCTCACGATACAACCGCAGGTAAGCCACCGATTAAGTGCTATTTCGAGCGGCATTCCCTTTAACCCCCGAAGCTGACTTTTAATTGTGGTTTAGCCTGCCTTCCTCATCACAGCTGCGTGACAACAGTCAATAATGGAGTCCACACGCACTGTCCCTTCCCTCGTTGTGCTGCCCTCATTCTGCTCCTACATGGCGCTGTGCCCACCTGTTGTTTCAGCCCGCTGGTGTCTAATATCCCACGCAACAGAGAACTACTGTAATCCTGTTTGAAAAGCGCAAGCTGCAAATATCTCAGCGAAACATGTGTCGGCAATGAGTATTACGGCGAAATCACGTTTTAAAGCATCTTAAAGAAGTCACTGTTTATTATGTCACTATTTAGATCCTAAACAAAGAGTATAATGACAACACAGAAATCAAGCATAGTAAAAGATTACAGCTGCTGCATATGATTTATTTGTGGGACTTCAGCTGTAAATAAAACCCCTAAATTATTTTTGAGGGGCTGTGAGGGATAAATTTCACCTTAAGTAACACCACCGCACACCCTCTGTTCACTCCTCTCCTTGTCCCCTGGTTAATGAAGGAATCATGCATCTCCATTTTTAGCAGGTTTGCCTGCTGGTTCATTGCCCATTTATTTATTTATTTGTTACATTACAATTACTAGCCACTATGTTTCCTACCCCCTCTGTCTTTATGCCTCATGGCTGCATGGATGCAGACTCTCCTTTGTGTGTTATAGTGCTTTGCAGATGACAGAAGAGCTCAATAGTCACTGTGATAATTTGTATGAATGATTCAGACAAGCAGTTTACAGCATTATGGGCATTATTTTGGCATGGAACATTGGATTTTAAGCCAACAAAATATTGAGCATGAAGGTGCAAAACCACAATTTTTTCCCCTTTTTTGCCCTGTGAGCTGTCAAGCAGCTGCCAGGATGCCTGTGATGTGTGACAGGACCCAGCAGTAGCATGAACAAGCCCAGAGGTGCTCCAGAGTGTGTACGTGAGCGTGTGTGTGTGTGTGTGTGTGTGTGTGTGTGTGTGTGTGTCTGTGTGTGCATTTTTCTAAACACTGAGCTCACATCCAGCATCTGTGTCTTGGGTGTGTGTGGAGCCCGGGGCCACAGCCGAATAAACTCCGGGGCGTGTGAATGTTGAACGTTCGGGCAGCTCTGCATGTCTCTCTCTGCACCTCTGCAACCCCTTCACAGCTGAAGATCAACACACTCCACTCCCTCCATTCTCTGCCTGCACTGCAGTGTGAAACACACTGTCAGGATCCTCCGCTGCTGCTGGTGACTATTATTAATGCAGAAGACAGGAGACCATGTTCACAAGGACACACCCAGACCTGCGATTCATAAGTGAAGCTCATAATTGACTCTCCAGCAGTCACTACACGTTGCCTATTGTCCAGTTTTATTGTTCTCAAAGCTCACACTGCAGTGTAGTGGGAGCCTTGGGAATACTGTTACAATGTGATTTTCAGCTTTGCAAAACCATTTTCAGTTTCCAAAAGGAAGAATTGAAGCTGGGTTTTAAAAATTTAGATTAGTTTCCACTTTATCATCACAGGCAGAAGCTGTTTCACACGAGGCAGAGGCTGTATATTTGTCACAGTCTTAAGATGCAAATGATTTCCAGCTAAAGAGAACTGAAGAAAATCTATTTCCTCTAAAAAAAATCATGTGGAAGTCAATTTTGGTTTTAAAAGGAACGTAAAGCCAAAAATGAAAAAAGAAAAACCTGTTATACATCTTCTAAGTTCAATAGATTCAATGTGATTTGCTGAGGTGCTGAGATAGTGGCTGAAGATCAGTGTTACTGTGTACTGTAGGTCTGTACACATTCATTATCAGTGAATAAGATAAACACTTCATTATTAGGTCTATTTGGTATAAAATATGACCTCTATGAAATGCTTGTTTTGTCTGAAAAACAATTCAAAACATAAAGATGTTCAGTGTATTATCATATAAGACAAAGAGTAACAGGAAGTCTTCCCAGTTGAGAGGCTGGAACCTGCAAAAGTTTCGCCATTTCTCTATTAAAAATGTGTTCAAATGATTAATTGGTTTTCAGAATTGTTGCCCATAAAGTTTCTGCTCATCCAATAATCATTTCATTGACTAATTGTTTAAGCTCTACAATGGCTTTCGAAGTGCCACCAAACTCATATTTGAAAGCACAGATATCTAGAAACTCAATTAAACTGTTCACAGAATGCTCTGGTATTTATTGTGAGTAACCCTTTCATATTAGAACATTCAACATCTGATATTTGAAACATATCGTCCATACGTAACATTGAATTATTTAGTTTCAATTTATTTTATTGTAATTGTGTTTGCTTTGTGCCATTTAACGGTTGTTGATGTGAACTGACTGGCTCAGCTGACTCATCTGAATGTCAGCACTTTGTTTAAGAGGGAAAATTGTGCTTTATTATTGTGTTTTTATGGGGTTGAACTCTTCCTTTAAGCCTTTTTCCACCTTATAACAGTCTCTGCCCTCCACAGTGAAACAGAGTTCATGTACTGACCCATGAAGTCTTTCCAGATGGAGAGGCCTTGTTGTGTGCCACCATGAGTTTTGGGTGTAGTGATCCTTTAACTGCCAAAGCTCTCCTGCAGAGACGGTCTGAGCCTCAGCTTGGTCTCTCTCTCTCTCTGTCTGTCTCTCTGTCTCTCTCTGTGACTGTCTGTCTCTCTCTGGTTGGTCTGAGCGCTGAAATGCTGGTATGCAGGGAATGGCCCGGGCAGCGAGAGGAGGAGAGGAAGAAAGGAGGATGTAGAGTGATGAGCGCCACTGTATCTCCGCAAGCCTTTTGATGTAGGCGAGTTCACCCCACCTCCCCCTCCACCCCCCTGACCCCTCCCACCTCACCCCCTCTCAGCTCAGGGACGGGGGCAGGAGAGGGACACGCAGCCAAACACAATGGGGCGACTGAGATTCTGGCTCAGTGTTGGGCAGCTCGGCTAAGGCAGCGGACACATGACAAACATGCTGGTCGTGGCGATTTCTCCCATGATCAAGTGTTCAACACCACTGGCGATACATGATTCTGATTCTTGGACTTAATGAGCGATCATTAAGTTCAGTGTTTGTGCAAAAATGGCAAAAAGAGCTGTGAATTATTCAGATTTATTCATCGGTGGAGGTTTCACGTCACACTGAGATAACAGTGGCTTTAGTTTTTGTGTTTGCAGTTGTTGGAAGATGCCAAACCCATTGTTTCATTCTGCCACAGTGACATACAGACACACACGCACACAAACACACACACACCTGACCCCGGTGCTCTGAGACTCTCAGGGGGTCTTGTTAACTGTGTCTGCATGTGTGTCTCCGCCACCCATCTTTAAACAGGGAGGGAACGCAGAGAATAAAGAGGGCTGTAGATGAAAAGGAGAATGGCAACAATGCAGAAAAGAGCTGATGGCCACAGAAAGAGAAATGACAGGAGCATTAAGGCTTGTTCCCAGATAGAGAAAGAAGGGAGGAGGAGGAGGAGGAGGAGGAGGAGTGTGAGCAGGTTCTCAGTGTCATTGTCCCCTGGGAAGAGAGAGTGAGAAATAAGAAGGGAGTGGTGGTGACAACAACAGGAAGCATAAAGAGAGAAAGAAGACATAACATACTGTTAGACAGATGATATGGAAGACCCCACATTGGAGGAAACATGATGGTCCACTCTCAAACTTACTTCAATCTTTTCAACGACACTTTACCTAACAGGAATCCACTGGTGCTTATGCTACCTAGCTGATGTTTTTATCAGGTATAATTCCTACCTGCTATCTGTCTCACCTCTTGTCTAAATTGAGCACAAGTGACAAACAGTATGAACGATTTCTGGTTCCTTTCTCAGGTTGCAATTTTTGTGGTCTAAATGTTTAATTTCAGACACAACCTGGCAGCAGTATGAGTCATTACAGCAAAACAGCCTCCATATATTGAAAACACCAAAGCTAGTGGAATAGTTTGACATTTTGGGAAATGCCTTTATTAGCTACCACCAGCAGCCAGTAAACTTAGTTTAGCATAAAGACTGGAAACAGGGGAAACTACTCTGGACTACTTCTGGAAAATCTGCCATCCAGCATCTCACTAATGAACACGTTATATCACGCTTGTTAAATCTATACCAAACCCAATATATTAAAATGACAATTTATGGTTATGTCTTTACCGGATGCAGTGATTTTCTGAAACCTCTGCTGAAACTTTATATTGAAGTATTGGAATATTTTCCAGAATGTTACACCATTTCTGAAGAACTTCTTTGTGTGTGTGTGTGTGTGTGTGTGTGTGTGTGTGTGTGTTTGTCCTTCAGAGACGTGAATCTCCATCCAAATTTTCATCTGTTCTTTCAGCTTTCATTTCTCACTGGCACAAGGCGTCTTTCAACTGAAATGCTCTCTGTCCACTTTCCAAGCCTAATTGATATCTACTACTACTACTATTTACTTTCCGAAGCAGCAAAACTCAAGTATCTTCTCAGTTTAAACAACATAGATGATAAAATCACCACCATCTATGAACAGTCTCATGTAGCCACAACCTCCTCCACCATCAAGGCAGCCATTTTTAAAATGGCACACTCGAAGTGTCAGAAGTGTAAGATTGTAAGAACTTGCATGCTCGTCTTTCCATCCAACAGATAAAATATTAATGTAACTCTCTCCCTCCCACCCCTTAAATCTCCCCTCTCCTCACTCTCTGGATTCAGGCTGTGTGTGCTGTCGGGATGTTCGAGCTGCAGATCCGTCACTTCCAGAACCCGCACGGACTTCTGCAGACCGGAGACTGTTGCGACCTCCAGGCCAGCGGGGGGCAGCGCTGCTCAGCAAGGGACCAATGTGACACTTTCTTCCAAGCCTGCCTCAAGGAGTACCAGGCCCGGGTCGTCCCAACTGGAGCCTGCACCTTTGGGTCGGGCACCACAGGGATCCTGGGTGGAAACTCCCAGTCGCTCCGCCACCGAGGACATGATGGAGGAGGAGGAGGAGGAGAGGATGGGACTAATGGACACATTGTCATTCCCTTCAAATACGCTTGGCCAGTAAGTACAGGGGCAGTGCTGGTTATCAGTATGGTTACCAAGGGAACAGGCTAAGCTTGAAGTACAACAATACACTCAAACTGAGACTAGACTGGAATAACAATGACAGTCAGAGTTCAGACTCACCTGCTTCTGCAGCTTTTCAGTCTTTCAAGTAAAAAAGAAAAGAAAAGACCAGACCACCTTAAAAAAAACCTACAGAGTATCTCACAATCTGTTGGGGAATTTTCCCTGTGTGATGGAGAAGTCACTGTCCATCACATTGGACTGCCTGGTAATAGAAAGTCAAATTTCACACATCATTCTTGTAGAAATTGTACTTTTTAGCTCCTTTAAGTTGTTCAAATGAAACAGTTTTAGCAGGAAAAGTAACTTGATCAAACTGCTCACAGCTTGCATTCACTCTGAGGCCATAAAGTTCTGTACTCAAGTACAAATCTGAGCTAGGCCTACTTGTATTTTACTTGAGTGTTTTATTTACATGCAAATACTTGTCACTACATTTTGAGGGAAGTGCTGTACTTTTTATTCGGCTGCATTCAGCGGGCAGCTTTAGTAAGTAGTTTCTTTACAGATTGAGATTTTACATACATTCTGAAATATGATGCTTTGTTTTAAATTAAACTTGAACAGAAGACTAGTGGCAGCTATTTTGATAATCATTTTAGACTTTTAATAATTATTTCATGGTTCCAGCTTCTCAAATGAAGCCGACTATTGGTTGGACAAAACAAGCATTATGAAAGTACATTTTCCTGAAGAATCATTTTCCATGCAGGACTTTTTATTGCATCAGAGTATTAGTGATTTTACTGAAGTGAAGAATATGACTACTTCCTGCACCACTGGCACCAAGATGTGTTTATCAGTATGTTACAAGAAATTCTGTGATGTGATGATCACAGTGATAAATGAAATTACTCCACTATCACTATATTTCAGTACCTCAGCTGTAGTTTGCTGCTTACTGTTTTCCATTCTGATCTCCTCAGAGTCACATCTTTTCCTTCCCAAACTTTCTGTACGTAAGTTAAAAACTTTTAGACTTTTCATTGCTTTGTTCAGGGCGTATCGAGCAATCTGCGTCACAATCAAACATCACACTGCCGCCTGCTCCATCTCGTGTCCTCATTAACGAGCAGACCAATTAATCTGCCATTAGCACAACAGTAGGCAAGTGTGGCTGAGAAGAGATATCGATTATTCAATCCAACTTTCCCTCTCCTCCTCCAGTCCTCTCTCTCTCTCTTTCTTCACTTTTTCCTCGGTTATGCAGAAGAAACCAGAGAAACAAACATTAGCAAGAAAGGATGAAGGAGTTTTTCATCACGCACATTTTCATGAAACCATTAGCCATTAGTTGATCAGCTGAAAACTAACTGGCAACTCTTCTGATGATGGCCGATCGTTTAAAACAATTTTTGGCAAAAATGCAGCATGCATGCTCAATATATTTAGAGGCTTTTAGCCTCTAAAATATGAATATTTGGTGATTTGCTGAGTTTTTTATGACACTAATTAACATTTTTTTGTGTTTTTGGACCTTTGTTGGAACAAAACAAGGAATTTGAAGAAATCAATCATAATTTTCTGACATTTTATGTACCAAGAGATTAATCAATAATTAGCAAATGAAAGGGTTATGAAAAGAAGTTGCAGTCCTAGTATATATTTCTGTTCATTTCACATTGTTTTGTTTGCTTTGAGCTCTGAAATCCTTACAAGGGTAGAAAAGTGAGAAGCAATAAAAGCAGTGAGTGACACCATCCCTGCATCATTGTGCATTAGTTGCTTTTGTCCTTTTCATTTCAGCAATTATTGCTTGTTTATCAATGAAGCAAGAGCTTGAGAGAATCCTTCTAAAATGGAGTGAGTCACAATTTTTCTATGGATTGCAGAGGTTTTGTTTGTCTCTTAGCTTTTTCTCTGGCAGTGAAAGCAATCCTGCAGTCTTTCTTTCTTTTTTCTTTCTTTTTTTTTTGCCTTTGATCGCTCTCAGCATGGTTGACTTCCTTCTCATAATGAAAGTATTACAGAAATGGCAGCAAAAGGCCTTGTTGCTCTAATTCTATTCATATTGTGTCGTAAAAATGTTTCTAATACAAAACCCAGGCCGAAGCTTCAGGCGCGCGCACACACACACACACACACACACACACACACACACACACACACCTGATATATGCACACTGAGCTGAGCACACATAGGTGCTTCCACGCATGCATACACACACAAGAATGTAACACATGGTTGTCTTAGGTTTCTTCTTCTTGATTAGTATCAGCCCATTTACCTGTGAGACTCTCTGTCCCAAAGCCAATTATCATCCCTTATCTGTGTACAGTCTGTGTGCGTTTCTGTGTGTGTGCTGTATTCGCGCTGCGTGTGTGTCACACTGTCCTTGCATGTGCGTGTTTTTTCTCCTCCTGTGCATCGGGGAGGTGTGTGATTGGCAGGCGCGAGTGTGAGAAAGTTCTCCGTCAGAAAAGCTACCTGGATCAGTTTCTGGGCCGGGCCGCATGGCGGGCTGGGCTGCAGGGGGAAAGAGAGAGAGAGAGCTGGGACACACAGGGGCAGCGTCAGGGTGTTTTGGGCTGAAAGACTTGCTTTATCTGGCCATCTCTGGGAGGTGGAGGGTGGAGGGTGGAGGGCGGGGCGGGAGGGAGAGTGATCCCCCTGCCCCAGGTGAGGAGATGAACAGGTGAGCGTAGTCATTATGAGGAAAGGTGAGCTCCCTGCCCTCCCTCACTTGTTCAGTCTTTCTCTCTTTTTCCCACTAATCTCTTCAGGGAGCAGTGTGCAGTTATGTGTGTGTCTGTATTTGCTGATGAATGTGAGCATAGTTGTAATTCGTAATGTTGTGTTTGTTTTGCGTATGATCTTGTCGTGATTGCCTGGAGGTTTTCATCCCTGTTAGGCTGCTGTAAGTCTGTGAGCACTGTGATTTTTCTGGTTAAAGCTCGGGCCGTGTTTACCAGCCGGTATTGTAAACAATGAGCTCCATCTCTGTAACATGTGAGTCTCATGTATAATCTTTATAGGAGAATTTGTAACAAGCCCAAACATCAAACATAAGATCCAGCACCCTGTCTGGGGCAAGAGGGGATTTACGTAAGGACTAGTGGGGCTTTTTGGGCAATCAGAGACCACAGTACATGGACAGATAGTGGTATTAATACATGTGTGTAATAAATATTATGTATGTTTGAGCTAATGTTTGGCATTATGATTCAGAATGTCTTGGAATATTCCACCCTCAATAACTAAATAGACAAAAGGTCTGCAATCTGTACTAACGGCTCATAATGAATTAAGTGGAGCATCATTTCCATCCCAAGTGGTCCTTGTGAGGGTTTTTTAGCAAATGTGTCTGACCAGCGCAGTGCAGTCAATACTTAAACAACATACTTATCACTCTGATGGAAATCTGTCTGCTTTTAGTCAATTTTCAAACGTGTTTTCTGGATGTGTGCGCTTGACTGTGGCTGTCCTCATATAACAGCCTCTTACGGGTATAATATGCAACATTACACTTTAAAGTCTTTCTCTAATATATTTTGTTGAGTTGTGTTCTTAAATTATCCCAAATGTTTCCATCAGTATTCAAACACAGAGAAATACATAATTCTAGTCAAGGTAATGGTGCGTTTAATTTGGTCACCTGTCAATGGCGTCATGTCCCTTTTGCTCTTTGTAGTTGTTATAACTTCTGTTGAAACACCAGATTATGTTTCAGGGAGTGAAGAAGGAAGTTGGTGAACTAGCAAGCCAGTCTATTGTTTACTATTGTTTGTATTGCTCACTCATGGTGGAGCACGGTTATTAATTTTCATTGCCAATTGTGTTTTTTTTAACAATGAAGATAACAACTCCCATGATCCCATGCTACTTCACAATGCCACCAAACTCCGTCTGTTGTTATTGTTTTGACTGAGAAAGCCCAAGGGGCAGAAATTATGTACCCTGCGTTTATTGACTGTATTTAAAGACTAAAAGATATTATGGATGATACACTCATTTGTTTTCGTGCCAAGAGAAGAAGAGAAGTCCAGCACCACTCTCGTGGCTGTGCACGTAGAGCGAGCTAGTAACTGTAGCTAGAGCTGCAGCTGCCATTTTTTTCAATGCAAAACTATTTCTTTAAGTATTCCTCTAAAAGAAATGTGTTTTTTTTTAATATTTCTGGAGATTCATCAGAGCAACACACACACATTGCTAGTAAATGTCTCATTTTGGGAAACGTTGCTGTCTTAAATCCATATGAAATCAAGAATGGCAAAGCATGTGATACCACGTCTCTGCTGGTTTCCTTGTCTGGTTTCAGATGTGAAACCCAGATTTTGCTTTGCCTCCTGGACATCGGTAGCCTTACAGATGATCTGAGGGACGTGGCTTCATTTTGACCCTGGAATTAGACTCACAGACACTCAGCGGTCTGGGATGTTCTAGCTCCGGCGCCTCCGCGGAGACGGGAAAAGTTCAAAGACTTCATAACTGTGAGGTCATATCTTCAAGCCGTTTCTCTGTTGGTGGTTTCCCTGCTGAATCTGTTTGGATCTCAAAGGGAAACAGAGAAAACTGCCAGAAGGGAAAGCTCAGTTTGTTCCCGATGAATCTGTTTGTCTGACAGGAGTGGGAACAAGTCAGTGAAAGAATCAGGAGGATGAATGAAAGGCTAGTTGGCAGGTACACAGTGCTAATGACCAGGTGGTGATAGTACAGAAAGCTTCAGTGGATGTGTTCATTCCTCTAAAGGTATAGACTCAGCATCGGACCGCTGCTCACCAGACATTGTGGGAACTCAAGCTGATGTTTCCTGACCTTTTGTCACTTGGAGCTACTTCATCAACGTCCGCTTAAGCCCGGCTCTTTGTTCAAACGGCTTGTGACAAATGATAGTATGATAGGTGCTATAGAGATACTCAACATGAAGTGAATGGAGTGAAGTCCCCGCCGTTTATAATCCTCATGTCAGGTGTTAAAACTCACTCACGGTCAGGTTCGCTGCCAGAGGCCATAGCTGACTGTTCCTGGGAAAGACTCGCACTGGGCTGAGAGTGTGTGCTCAGATGTGTGTGTTTGAGTTTTCAGTGCACGCCAACTTTGTTCCTCTTACCTCATCACTTGTCAGTCCTGGTAAATGCATCGTGAGTGTTTGCATACGGTAGATATGTCCTCCATATTTGTATTATCACAAACTGAACCAAACGCTAAGCCAAGCAGCATATTCAGAGCACAAAGAAGAGAAATACATTCAGTGTGAGAGTCTAATTTCTAAAATGTTAGTGCTACATATTATTATATTATGTATTTTGAATATAAAGAAGCTCAGGTGTCCTGGTGGAGTGAAGTGTTTAAGGCATGTATCATATACAATAAGTAGAGTTAAAGCAAGTGACTTCAGTTTGATTCCTGCTGGAAAAGCACTGAGATCCTTTGCTTAGGTGAACATAATAACACACAAATATAAAAATGCTCTCTAATAAGTAAAACTCTGCTCTCATCCACATTGTTTCCGGCATCAGCAGGCAGCTGTTTTCATTAAAAAAGCTCTGAAATACCCTCTGGATACTACCCGCTCAGCACCAACCGTCAGGCAGACACACTTAGCAACCAACTGGTGAACGCAGTGGAGCAATGAGCAACTAAAGAGCCAGATATTTACCGCAAGAGCTGGTAGAGACCAAAACAGAGCTAAAAGAGAACCAATATTGGACATCAGGTGGACAATAACACGAGACAATGAATGCTGATGCATTCCATAATATTCAGTTCAACAAATAGTGGATCCACTTGAGCTTTTCTAGATAATGTGGACAGTTTTCATTGGAACCAATTTGCTGTTTTACGAAAGAAATACGGTACAGTCCCTATGATAATTGTCGAGGTCTGTAGAGAACCCAGAGTAATCACGACATTGTTTCTGAAAAGACACTTTGTTGTTGAGTTTCTCGTGTGTCATTTTTTTGATGCTTTGAGCACCACAAATACCATTCTTTTCACTTCTATTGTGTTGGGGTGGCGGCAGACGTGTCAGAGGCAGATTGCTGAAAACCTCGGGACATAGGATCTCAACCAGAGTGCACGACTCCGATGGTTCTTCCAATCGGTTTGAAGCTTTCTACGTAAGCTTGCATTTAGGTGAACAAAGCACTTCCTCCTCAGTGAAATTCAGGCAGCTTAAGCATGCAAAGTACGGCCGTCATGCAAATATGTTCAAGTACTGTGGGTTGAGTCTTCTCATCTCTGTCTGTCTGCTCTACTGTTATTCTACTGTTGTTTTCTTTTTTTATGAAATAAGAAGTATCAATACTATAATGTAAAAAAGTCAAAGTGGTAAACGTATAGGCACTTGTTTTGCAGAAATATGGCCCCATGACTGATTTATTATTATGTATCCTGAGACTGTTCATACTGAAGCATCAGTGCATACTCCGAGTGGTATCTCACTGCTGTAGGTGGTTGAGGTGGAGATATTATAATTACTTAATATGGTTCAGTGATTTTATCCAGTTGTTTCTGACCTTGGGGTCGGGCCCCCTCTAGTGGGTCACAAGATAAATCTGAGGGGTCACGAGATGATTAATTGGGAAGAAAAGAAGAAAAAATGAATTGTGTTTCAATGGCTTATGTTAAATGTAAAATCTCAATTGTAAATCTTATTTGAGAGTTAGATTAGAGGAGATAATGTCTGTAAAGATATAAGATATAGATTGATATAAGGTTACAGACATCAGCTAGTTAGCTTAGCTTAGCACAACAACTCCTCTATTCAGGGGGTTTTGGGGTGGCTAGTGTAAATCCTACAATGGCAAAGGGATGACCAGCCGTACTCTGCCTCTGATTGGCTAGTACTCATTTGTTCGTTTGTTGCTTGGGTTTAGGCAAATGTCAAATTGTTTTGCTTTGGTTTTTGCACAGAATAAATAAATGAAATATATCATGTTAATCAATGAGTATTACACATGCAAGGTGGATTTCGTTACCTTTCAACACAGCTGTTGACTGGAAACAGGGGGAAACTAGCTGTTTCCCCCTGTTTCCAGTCTTTGTGCTATGCTAACCTAATCTAAATCTAAAAGTAAGACAAACTGTAGCTGTCAGATAAATGCAGTGGAGTTAAAACCACAATATTTCACTTTGAAATGAAATTATATAGAAGTACAAAGTAGCATGAAGTGGAGATGCTCAAGTAAAGTACCTCAAAATTGCACTTAAATATGTTGCATGCTAGTTACTTTCCAGCACTGAAAATGATCAAAAGAAACTCTCTATAGCATCACACATACACACACACACACACACACACACACACACACACGGCTGTAACCTGTGCATTCCTGCTGTGTGGGAGCCGAAACAGGGAGAAGTCAGTGAGGGGAAACGAAAGGAGAGGAGCATAGTTGGAGCTTTCTTTCTCTCGCGAGTCTCTCTTTCACTCTTTCTCCTCCCATCGTTTGTGCTCTCCTCTCCTTTGTCCCCTAATTGACTCTCCTACGCAGCCTTGCATACCTGCATGTACGCTGATACTGTTGTTCCCATCGCCTGTACATATAAACCTGCAGGCTCGTACACACACACACACACACACTTTTCTCCCTATAACCTTTTCTCTCACTCCCCAAAACACACACAAAACACAAAGAAGGTTAATTCCATCGGGATCTGGAGCTTGTGTTTTTTAGAGATAAGTTAATAACTCGGGGGTAAACGTCTCAAGGGAGGCGTGTTTTAATGATTTCATTTGTGTGCAAATTGGATTGAGAGTAGGAGTCTCTTTATTAGAAAAGAGGCATTTACATGATCACTGTGAAATTACAGTCTCTGAATGTCATTGTGTGTCATTGAATGGAAGTCGCAGGTGTACAGCCTTTAAAATGTACACACAGGTGTAATCAGAGCAAACAGTTGACTTTCTTTGCCGTCGACCTCTTTCTCTTCTGGTCGTATCTCCTCACCCTCCTTCCTCTGCGTCTCTTATCCGTCATCTCTCTCCCACACACACCCTCGAACGCTCTCTCTTGTTCAGATCGCTCGTTGTAAGGCTTTTGTTCTCCGTGTCACTGCCCTCCAGTGATGTTCAGCCACATCACGTCCCTGTGGATCGCACAGCAGTTACAGTGTAGCAGTCGTAAATCCTCCCCTTCTCTCTGCGGTTTCTTGTATTGCCGAAGCTTCACAGGAGCGACCACAAACATTTTGAGCCGTCACATTGTGAAACATGCTCTAACCAGAGTCCTTAATGTGATTTCAGTCCTGTCCCGTGATGTCTCTCCAGCTCCTGTCATTCCCATCGTCCTTCCTTACAGTATCCTTAACTTACATCAGTGTGTCTCACTATCACATTACAATCCGAGCTCTCGTTTCTGTCTGTCTGATGGCTTTACTGGTTGTGGTTCTCTCTTAACTCCACCCGTCATATCAGATTACTGAAAAGCTATTTAATCCTCTTTATGCTAATTTATTGTATATTTTAAAATAATATTTATGTGAATTATCTATCTATTTGTCTGTCTCTCTATATACTGGGTGAATTTATTGACTCAAACAATGTGCAAAGTGTGGCATTTCTGTGGACCTTATTAGCATTGGACTTGTCACGTAGGGTATGTAGTTTAATGAAGTTGAGTGTTTGATGTTCCCTCCGTGTTAAAACAATTTTGGAAGTCACCGTCATGCCATCGTGGCGAGTTTGCAAAGAAGGAAGGAGGTGCTGCACGGCTCTGATGGCTCTTTGGTGGTGCAGGTAAAACTGCTAAAAACAAAAACCAGGAATTCTTGCTTGATAATAAATGGTGCAGACGACCAAAAACCAAGGCAGTCCATCTTCAGATGTATAATAATATTGACTTCTGGTCTCGAGTTTTGAGCAGTGTCCTTTTTTAAATCAGGGTTGTACAGCAAAGTCTGAGGGAGGATGTTCAAACTATCACCTTTAAGCTTTTCTTAACCGAACTACCTCTTTTGAAGGATGAAGGAGACAGACTGACTGCATCTCTTGCAGCCGTTAACTGATACTGATGTTTCTGTTAAGGGCCCTGCACACACACACACACACACACACACAGGTGTGTTCACTTACTAGCTGATTAGACCTCTGCTCAGGGTGAGGATGGGTGAGGCAATGCAGGGAAGTATGTGACGTCACAAAACTTTATGTTCTAGCCAGTTTATGAGCATGCAGCTTTCCCATTCTTCTTCTCTATCAGCCTGTAATCCAGCACTTCGCTGGTACAAGTGTGTGTTCCTCCTCAGTTTTTTCACATGTATAAGTTGTTACTTATCTCCAACTTATCTGAACATGAGCAACAAGACTGACAGGAGAGTGAGAGACATGTCAGTTTGTGCACACCTACACTGTCCTGAGCAGAGGTCTAATCAGGCACATCAAGTGAAAACACCTGTAGGAGTCACATGCTCAGCTCAAAGTGGCGACTAAACTGAAGGAAAACACACATTCTGATCCAAGTGCCTGGTGATACAGTCAGTAACTCTCATTTTTATTATGTTTACATAAGTATTATGTTCATTCTGTCTCTATTCTCTATTATATCTACTCTTTTTTATCTTTTATTTATGAATAATCCTAATTGTAACACCAATGCACAGAATATACAGTCAGTGTTGTTCCAAACCTCAAAAAAAATGTGTACCCCGACCTATCACAACAGAAATATAAACTTTCTAGGAAGTACCTTTCCAACCCCTATATTCACATCAGTAAAAAAACAAATGAACAATAAGAATGCATTGACAGACAGGCAGAGTGTACAGAACAGGCACGAAGGAGACGCGTTCATCGTAATTATCTTTTGTTAATATGATCCAAGAATGACCTCCATGTTTCCCAGAACAGAGTCTGAACACAACTAACATCATTTGCTATGCTGGACTTGAGACCGGTCCAGTGTTCAAAATGAGGTTTGACCCACTTCCATTGCCTCACAATAATTCTGCATGCTGCTTGCATCACCAGTCCACCGTTTATTGTAACCAGATTTTCAGATATAATGCCAAAGTCTCACAGGGTCCAATTCTTAGGCAGGGAGACACTGACCAGTTCATTTATGACAAATGTTATTTTCTCCCTTAAATGTTTAACCATGTCACAGTCATATATAGCACGTATACCGTTATTCCAGCCTAATTTGAACGAACAGCAGCTGCAGCTGTTCTGCTTGGAGGTCCGGTAGCAGAGTTGATGAGCTGCGTTTGGACTTCTCGAGCAGAGGCATGCCAACCTGCATTTGTCAGTCTGTTGTTGTTCTTCAGTAATTTCCCCACAACCTCTCTCCCACGCCAATTTAACACCATCAAGCTTTGGTGTCTTGCCATCTCTGATAAGGTCACGCAAAATGTATGCACCTTTCTTTTAATTATGGATGTATTATAAGTGGGGTAGACCCCTTAAACATAAGATTCCTGCCGTGATTTTCCTACTTTTTCTATTCTTGTGGGACAATTTGTTTAGTGAGACTTCTGTGACAACACACAACACACACACACACCACTTCCAAACTTGTTTCTCACTCATAATGGCTCCATCTGAAAGTGCAGATGTGGATGTGAGGCATCCAGTGGCTAGACAAGGTAATTTCCTGAAGTTACCTTGGGGTGGGGGTTTGGAGGGGGTGAGGGCGGTCGGTCTGGGTTGCGATGTCTGATGTAAGGGAGGGGTGAAAGGTGGTAGAACGAGTTGAGATTAATGAGCAAAAGGGTAAAGTTGATGCAGGCGCTGTGAGAGAGACTGAGTAAAGAAGAAGGAAGTGAGAGTTGGGGAGTGGACGCAGGGTTTAGGGCTGTCAGTGGATGATCTCAGTGTGGAGCACAGGTGTTTTGGGTGGGGGTGTAGATGTAGACAGGGAGCTGTGTGTGTGTGTGTCATAGTGGCTTAGTCACTCTGATGAGAGAATCATAAGCAGCAGGAGGACAGGATGGAGATGGGGCAGGGCGACATGCAGGATGAGGGCAACTCATGTCAAGAGGCCTCTGTTGTTCCACAGCGTTTGAAGTAGCTGCATAGTTTAGTTTAAGACAATTAACCCGGCTGGAATGTGACAGTCAGACAGACAGAAGGGGAGCTAGGATGTAGACAGGGACAGACAGTGGTGGTGTATAAGTACTGGTCTTTGCCTGAGTATTTCCATTACATCCTACTTTATACTTTTCCTCCAAATTGTACTAGTTACTTTGCAGGTTAAGATTCTACATTGAAAAACAGATGATAATCTTATAAAATCCAATAATAAACCAGTAGTTCCCAACCATGACCTCACCGAAAGTCATGTCCAGCTGGGGTCCAGTGTCAGGCTTTCGAGGCCTATGAGTTGTTAGCTGTTCCTCCAAAGAGTGACTTCATCCTTTAATTCTCCAAATTAAATATCATGATACTTAATTTCTTCACACACTCTTGAGTGATGCAAAGAAGCGTCGTCTTTGACACAACAGCAGCATTCCTTGTGTCTTCTAAAACTGTTATAAATAAAGTAGCTGTGGCTAAATAAATCAGTTCTATGATGTGATGTTGTTTTGGTTGTTATTTAGTGAACAACTCGGTCAGGTTTAGAGAAAGCTCATGGTTTGTGTTACCGTAAGTACTTCATCGAGGTCAGTGGCGCTTCAGTTACAATAATAACCACATGCTTCAGGTCAGGGAGCAATCAATTTAATGTAAGTAGCTAATCTCTAAAAAGATTAGCGAAAAGCCAAAAAATGTATGCAGAATAAGAAATGTTTTTTTTATTGTCTCTTAATCATCTCGCGACTCCTGAAATTTATCTTGTGACCCTTTGGAGGGCCTTGACCCCAACCTTTGGAACCACCAAACTAAACTTCCTGACTTTATATAAAATGGTTAAAAGTAGCTCCACCTTGACAAGCTGCAACAGTAAAATGCTGCCTGCACATTGGAGCGACAATATTAAAAACCGAATGATGTCATACAAAAGAATATATAAGTCTTTTTACTGCAGAATTAGTATCTGCCTTTTGGTCGTTAAAGTATATTTTGCTGACGATGCCTCTGTGTTTTTACATGAGTAGCATTTTGAATGCAGGACTTATAATGGCAAACATTAACTAAAGAATCTGAGTACCTCAGAGGGAGTTTGAAGGAAGACAGAACGATGACAAGGGGGCAGCGGTGGTACTGGTGGGTAAATGGAAAGCGAGTGAGGGTGGAGAAGGAAAGATAAAGTCTGATGCTAATTATGTCCAGAATGAAAGAAAAACAGAGGAGACGGCGAAAATGGGAGAACAGAGACATTTAATTATAGAGACGGGGTCATGGGAGCAGGGTGGGGTGGACTGCTGCACACCGGGGGTCTGATTCCACATCTCATGCCGTGTGTGTGTGTTTTCTACCTGAAGGCAGGGAGATTGTTGGCATTGGATAATATCCACAGAGACTTTAGAAACTCACAAATTAGCCACTCTGACATTGCTCTCCTGTGCACGGGCAACTTCGAACGGATTGATTTTTGTCTTTGTTATTGTCAGCCAAGAATCCATCAATAACACAATAATCACGTTTGACACAGGGATGCTTTGATTGTGCGTCTGTGGGGAGCCTCAGTGGCTGGATGACATTTTATTTTATTCTTCAGTGGAGCAGAAATAAATCTGAAATCTATTATATTTTCAGCGTTTTGGCCTTTTGCAGTATCCGTTCACTCATGAAGCTGACAACCAGCATCAGCATACTTTCATATTTACTGTATTACTTACATGTCGGCTTTGCCACTGGAATAATAATGGCATTGTTACTGTGGTTACCTCCACTACTAATTTGTAGTGCAGGTGAGGCATCAGCCATCCAATCCGGCTCTTTCACAGCTGCTGTCATGACAACCGTTTGCATGTTTGTGCCAGTTGTCTTTTGTGTTTGTGCATGTGTGAGTCTGTAATTACTTGAGCTTTTTGATGCTAAGGGTGAGAGTTGGCAGGTGTGAAAACAACAAACGTCCAGATGCTGATGATGAATATTAAAAGTTGCATGAAAAATTTGCTGTTAATTAAATTTTCTCTGTCATCTACCCAGTCAATGTTTAACGGTCAATTAACCCAGTCTCTTGCTTGCATGTGTGTGTGCGCAGACCAGATTTCCACTGTGCTGTCTGACTGCGCTGGTGTTTTATATGTGCATACAGACTTAAGTACATTTGTTTAATTACTGTATGCAGATTTTACTTGATGTTTATAAGTTTGGACCTGTGAGTCAAACAGTGTGGGGCATCTGATTTTAAAGTGTGCAAAAGTGTTCTCCTTATCATTTGCCTAAGGAGTATTGGGAATGTGGGCAGGACGCGTGAATGTTGCTGCTGAAATAGATGAATGATTGTGCAAAGACAGAAAAAAAGGAAAACAGAGTTTCGAATTTAAATAAACTATAAGTACAAGGAAACCACCAATCAGTTGATAAAATCAGTAAAATCAGATAAAATGAATTACGACTTAATGTATTTTATCAACTAATTGGAGGAATCCATTTTTGTTTACTCCCCATCTTAACTGCATAACTAACAGTGTTATATTTTTGATGTTGCAGTTGTATTTTTGACTTGTCTGACTTGTCTTATTTATTTTGTGGTACCACTTAATTTTACAGCTCTGTCATTTTTTCATTATGTCTGAATGATTTCCAGGATGTTTTGACAGAAAAAAACAAAAATGTAATTATATGGAGAGTAGAGACAGTGTTTAATTGGTACGCATCAGTTAACCGATTCCAGTTAATTACTTGCACTGCAGGATACCTGAACATGCAAAAAAATTAAATTAGCCTTCAAGCAAGAGTTCAATTCAACACATTCTAAAAAAACTACTTACTCTTCTTTTAAAGTGTCTGTAATCACTGTTTTTATAGTAACAATGCATCAAATGATAACGTGAAAACACTGTGAAAGGGAGTCGCTCGTAGCGATGAACCTACTAAGAATGAGCACTTGAACCTGCAGCTCCCCTCGGCTTCACGCAGCTTTAAAGCACTATTCAGCTCCCTGTTCAGCTGTCTGGCCACAGATTTACTGTTTTGGTTCACTCTCACTGTTCTCATAGTGTTGCTTTGCAAATAGCTGATGAACCTAGTTTAGCATTTATCTGCAAAAGTGGCAGATATTTCCTAAAGGAGCTGGTAGAGACCAAAAGCAGAGCTAAAAGACCAACTGGTGACTTACATTCACCTGGTGGTCAGGATTCCAAATGAATGACAATATTGTTTTGTAACTGGTGGACGTGCAAATGAGCAACTATGTGTTAACAAGTTCAACATATCACCTTAAAAGGTGATGACATGTCAATATTGTGTTAACAGATTGTTTCAGCTGCCCCTAAGTTGCCAAAAATAAAAATCAGTAATTAAAGGTTTTAGGTGCCTTTAAAACAAGGTTGAAACTTGAGCTATTTGCAGACTCAAATTATTATTTTTTGTGTGTGTTTTCAAGGCTTCATAGATGTTAGCTATTGTTAAATGATAAAAGCACTAAATCCTGTTGTCTAAAATGATAAATGATACATTTTGTCTGCTACACTCTCCATTGTAGTACGTAGACTAATATTTTCAGGGCTGGAGGCATTGTATATGGAAAAATAGAGACCGCGACCCGGGTAATATTGAATGCCTGTGTGTGGCAGGGTTGCGTGCTTGTACACCAGCATGTCTGGCTGTGTGTGTAAGTATGTATGCATTAGTGTGTGAGCTCTGAGGGGAAATTCCTCTCTCAGGGCTGGGAGTTCTTCCTGTCGTAGAGCTGTGTTTGTACAGCCTGGCTTTGTCGGGATATCCTACCCTGCCCATGTCTGAGAGAGAGGGAGAGATGGAGGGAGGGAGGGATGGCAGGGGGTGAGAGTGGGGCACTGACGGGAGGCAGCGGGGGGATGGAGAGTGAGGGGTCAGGTTGAGAGACTGGAGGGATGAGACATGGAGCAGTGGAAGAACCGTCATTTCATAGAATCTGGCATGCTGTCACACACGTCTGCACAGTGGTTTGAATTAGCATAGTTCACTCCAGTCCTGAGCTTTAGTGCCGTTAGACTGGTGTAAGGCTGGAGGCGAAGGGGCAGGGTGAGACGACCAGACAGCCTACATCCTGAGGGAAAGACGATTTATCATCAGGACTAATTCTCTTGTTTGATGTTGTCTTTTTTTCTTTTTTCTTTTTGGGAAACCCCTGTTCTCTCCGGCCATGCCGGGCTCAGACCATCTGCACATGGCATGACTGGCAACAATCAGAATGAGATCTGACTGTAAATAAGTCGCTCCTGTACAGGAACCTGACCTTAAAGAGATACCAGGCTCAGATGTTGCAGAGAAATCAATCCAAACCGCAGCTGAGAGGAAGCGGTTTAGATGGCGAGACGAGGAAACAGACGAGATGTGATTGTGGCCATTCCTTGACTGTAGAGAAAATCAAACATCCACTTGTGCTGTACACTCAAAGATACACTTTCACATTTGACTCTAGTGTTCTCAGCAGAAAGCTGACACATGTATTTGATTACTTGTGTGAGATATTTTGTGTACAAAGTGAAATAGTGATGTCTCACATAGCATTACATAAACAGTTTTTGAGAGACTGGGCAGCATTTAAACAGGAAGTATACTAGAAGGAGTTTCCTTGTTTAGTTCCCCCACTAAACAATTAAACAAGCTACGATAAAGCTAAAAATGCAGCCCAGAGTTGAATCCGATGTCGTCTTCCCAGGCAATGAGTCCAGCCAGACACAAAAATCTGCGTAGCTGTTCCAGGGTTCAGAAAACTCAGCCCTGTGCCCATGTGGAGCTTCATCATCAGTCATCCCCTAACACAGCATACTTCTAACTAAAATAGAGTCTCTGCCTATATGTACAAACGTGTGTCTGTCCTTCAGTGTTCTCGACATCCGTTCATCCGACTTGGCGGGCGTGTTGCTTAGGACTTAAGGACGCCCAGTGTCGAGTGGGAGCTCTTGAGATTTAACTAACACATTTATGAGTAGTGACTACTGCTTGAAATACACACTGTGTTGTGTATTGATAGGGGGAACCTTATTAACTGTTACACTGCCTAACAGCATGCTGGGTACAGCTTGATCGCCATAGCTTGCTATAGTGCAGTCAAGAACAAATAAAGACTGGAGAGTTTTGAGAGGTTCCGTTGTAGCAAAGTCAAGCACAGGTGTAGCTAATTCACTAATTATAACACTCTGCGCTGCATTAATTGCTGGAACAGAAACAGGAGTAATGTTATTTGCTCCACCTGTGCTTTCCCTGCTATGAGGAGTCAAAATGTCCTCTGCAGAAAATGGTCTATGAATCATGTTCGTTTCGGAACAATAAAGAAACAGAAGTGCTCCAATCATAGCAATGACAGCTATCAAGATTCAGGTTAGTAAAAATTACCCGGAGAGTAAAACGACGTTTAATGCATAAAATTGACAGAAATGAAAGAAAATTGCTTGTCAAGCAAACATGGCAGTAAAATCCAAACTCCAAAACTGAAGTATAAACAAGTGGAGATTTTGACCTGTTTGTGGCACTATATGAAGAATCTGAGTCATTCATCCTCACAGTAAATGAAATATTTATCTCTCATCTGTGAAGAAGACAAAATATTTCTTTTCCTCTTTTGTTCCTTGTCATTGTTGTGAGAGGCACTAATGTCCTCTGCTGGGTCAATCTTCCATCTCCTCTAACATACACATATTCTTGTACTTCCATCTTTGTGAGGACCTTTATTAACATAATGGATCCCCGAGCCCCTTACCCTAACCTTAATCATCACACCTAAAACCTAACCTAAGTCTTAACCTCCAAACAGGCCTTTGAAGCTGTGAAGACTGGCTAAACTGTCCTCATTTTCCAAAAATGTCCTCTGTCTGTTGATTAAAAACTTGTTCCTCACTATGTAGCAAGTACACACACACACACACACACACACACACACACACACCTTTCCCATTAAGTCATTTCCTCGCTGTCATCACATCTGCCATTATCTCCACAAATGGCACAAAAACCGTCTAGATGTTGTTTGTGCCAGAACGAGGTAAAAATATCACTTCATCATTGACTGTGATCTTATCAGCCTTTTCTTTGTGATGTTTACTGTTTGATTTTCCTCTCTGTGCGTGTTGTTTTTTTTTTCTGTAACAGCCCATGAGGTCACTTTGCCTTCGCCTGGCCTCTAATGTCTTCAGGTCTCCATGACGTCACAGAGTTTTTGATTGCAAAACAAATTGCTATGGTGTCCATGTAAGTGTGTGTGTGTGTGTTTTGGAAAGGTTGTCAGGAAGCGTTTATGCAGTTGGTTCTCTTAATCTTTTTACACACACGTTCAGAGTCTTATCAGTTTGTATTGTTGTGGTTTTAACTCAGTAACCATGGTTAGTTTGACCCCTCCTGGCCGCCATACAGGACCTCAACCTTAGCAGCGGGGCTTACCGCAGATACACCCTTCCTGCATCGGTGACAACATCATAACTTACCTGGCCGTGTGCACTTGTGGGTGAAGGGGTGAGGAAAAAAGAAATGAAAAAGGCTCTGGACTTCCCACTTCCTTGCCGTAACAGTTGGCAGAAGGTAGCATATAGTGGATGGAAGGAAGGGTGAGGGAGGAGGGAGGGCGATTGGAAGGGTGATAAGGCTGAGAGGTCTGAGAGCAGGCTAACAGTGAGGTAATGCTGTGTCTGCATTTTGTAGTAGTGGACAGTTCATCACAACCGGTCTGATCTCAAAATCACTTCAACTCAAGCAGCATTTTGTCCAGTGAACGTCTATAAATCTGCTGCAGGAGAGCCGTGCTGTTCAACTCTTAACCCACTAACTAAGTGGTGGAAAGCAGCTCAGTACATTTACTGAAATCCTGTATTTAAACCCAAATCTGAGGACAGTCATTCTCGACATTCTCACTACATTTCAGAGGGAAATTTTACTTTTTACTGCACAGCATTTGTCTGATAGCACTAGTTACTTCTCATCTTACAGTGAAAAGAATATAAACTATGACATACAAAAGAGAACTCCACCTTGGTGGTCTTTAGCGCTGAGCTGACGTCTGCAGCCCACTCCCAATCTCTGCTTGCATAATGGGTATTGACAAAGAATAAGAAGGTGTGGAATGAAAAAATATGGTATCTCTGGTTCTGGTTTATAGGAGCAACATGCTAACTCAGGAGTGGTCTTTTAAAGATTAAACCAGTGTGTTGTTGCCCTGTACAATAAAAGCTTTGTCTTGACTTCCCATTAAGATGTCTATGAGTTGTTAGCAGTTCTACTAAATAGACATTTTCCCTCTTAACATCTGTGTTTCATTTAAATAATTGTTTGAGGCTCAAAGAGGTCAAATTATATGATACCTTTTCTTTAAAAAAGGCAAAGATTAAAGTCTGTATGTACTGTATATACAGAATTCATTTTTTCTTCTTTGACCCTGTTCCTCATCTCACAACCAGTCAGGTTTATCTGTTGACCCACTGCAGGGACTCACTGGACTTAACTACCAGTACAGAATATTCCACACTTTGTTGCATCAGTATTAACAGTCTGCTAATATAAATCTATACACAGGAGCTTTTTTTCTACAAAACGAGTACTTTAACGTTTGATACGCATGGTACGTTTACTTCAGTAAACAATCTCAGTAGTTTTCAAACCACTGAGAACTAACGTGATTATAATGGGCTGCAAGATTTCGCAGTGTAAGGATAGAAATCATGAATACTAAACATTACTTCAGGTGAGAGTTGTAAGCAGAAGCTTAATGACTCCAGCTGGTCCATCTGTTGGCTACCTGCTATCTGCTGGCCTTAATAAACTGGCTCTGAGCCCTCTGCAGCCCAGCACATCTCATTAGCACCGCGACTTCTAAGTGCGTCTGTGTGTGGGTGTTCTTCCACTTCCCCCCACTACTGTTTGTCTTATCTTTTCCCCTCTCCTTTCTTTTGTGCTCTCCTCTAATCTTTTCTCTTTTATCTCACCTATGCGTTACCTCCCTCTGACCTTCTTTGTTTGTCCCTCGCGTATGATGAAATCTGACAAACTCCGGGAGTCCTGCAAATCGTTGCTCCACCACAGCTGCCACAGTTTCTCCTCCACCTTTCTTTGCCCACTTTCTTTACATACTCCCACATAATTATCCTTTTGGTCGTTTTCTCGTTTGTACAATCACTCCACTCACCTTTTCCTCCCATCTGTTGCAGCACAGATATACTGGATGTGCCTCTACTTGAAGCAAATCCCTGACTCAGTGTTTTCTGCCACACCAATTTTCCCTCCCCTAACATTTTGCACCTTCACTGCAACCTTTCATCTTCTCGTTGCCTCCTTTTTTTTTTTTTTTACCTCTAGCTAACTTTAGCTTTGCTACCGACCTCCTGCCCTTAACCTCCCTCCAAATCCACCTCTCCCTCGCTTCACACCTCACCCGCCTCCTGTGCCCATCACTCGCTTCCTATCTATCTTTCTAGCTTCCTCTCCTCCCCCTCTTGCCTTGTGATCTCACCACAAAGATGTGACTCTGCATCCATGAAGCCCTTTAGGAGAAACTGTACCCATCACGCACACGGTGGAGCAATTTGCATGACAGGCGCTTGTGCGTTTTAGGGATTGATGGATGGATGGAGAGAGATAGAGAAAGCCGACAGAGAGAGAGTCGTTGGAGAAAATGTTGGTCTGAATTATTCATTGCTGGTCTGTGCGATGCATCAGAAAAGAGGAAAGCAGTAGAAAAAGCATCTGTCCTGTGTTATCTCTCCCGAGTGTGATATCTCTGTAAGCTCAAAGTCATCGTTTGAAGATGTTAAGCTTATGCCAGAGTCCCCTGCTTGTGTACTGCAGGATGACCGTATACAGGCTGACGATATCTTTGCACGAGGCTATGAATTTTAATAAAATACCTCAATTTATTCAGACAGGCTGTACACACTTCGACCTGTCCCTTCTATCCAGGATTAGCCTGTAAGACTTGTCAGAGAGTAAAAAAGAGCACAATAAAGGATCGCACCTGGTTCAAGAGTGTGTTCATTAAATTGAACAGGGTTTTTTGGGATGTCCTCCTTCACCACACGGATTTTTTATATGTCATCCGTTTGTAAAATATGATGCATTTCTACAGATTAAACTACACTTGACATCTTCACAACCATAAATTGCTGCTTATACGCTCATGCATCTGTAATAATATTACAGAATCTTTGCAATTTTGCATAGGGACTACTTTTAATGCTTTGATTGTGCTGCAAATGTGCACTTTTTTCGAAAGAACATTTTTAAATGTTCTTTATGTGTCTTTATGTGTAATGGAAAATTTCTATATAGCGGGATTTCTATTTTTACTTCAGTGAAAGATCTCAATTATTCCTCCACCACTGATTTTCAATGCTTTATTTGAATCTATTCTAACCTATTGCATTATTTATAATGGACATTATGCATAAAGTGTACAGGAATCAAATATTTACAAAGGGTATACACAGTTTTTTGACACTTGGTGGTTATGAGGTTACCTGTTGCAGCTCTTTTAATCTATTTATATTTATTTGTTTTTTAACTTTTGGTAAACGTGCCAATTGTAAGCCACTAGCAGTCAGTGATGCTGAACATCAGTATCATTAATCTGCATTCTAGCAGGAAGTGTTTACCAGAAAAAGCCTCATCCATGTACAGGCCAAAAACTTTGCCCAACCCTATGATTAAAACTTCTGTTTGGCCTTCATCAACAAAAACAAACATCAGTGGTGTTGCGGTGAGGATCCACTGGATGCAAACAAAGCACCTCCGCCACCTCCTGCTTGAGACAATGAATGAAGCTGTGAAGGAGGACGGATGACATCGTGATTTTAAATTCAGAAAAGTGTATTTGTGGCGCATGGCTGACAGATGATTTCTCTGTTTTCTTCACAGAAGTCCTTCTCTCTGGTGTTGGAGGCTCTCGACTATGACAACGACACATCAGAATCAGGTGAAGCTGCAGTGTGTCTGTTTTTATGAGTGTCCGTCTGCCTTTCTATCCACGTCTAAGTGCACAGGAATTTACTGTAAAAGAAAGGGAGGCTAAATCACATAATAATAATAAGCTTGATATTTTCCAGTAGGCAAGGTGAGTTGTGTTTTTGATGTGTAGGCCTATGATCCTCCTCCTCCTTAGACATATTCTGCTTGTTTTGGGGTTTGCAGGCAACGTAGCTACATAGTGATTGTCCCCATTGCAATACCACATAAAATCACATGCTGCCATCTATGTTTGGTTGAGCTAAGGAGCATTTAAGCTAGGCTAGTTAGCTTTCAGCATGAGTCGGTGTTTTTTTCTCCATTATCATCATATTGACTCACTACATGATTAATTTGGTATAACAAATCAACTGCCAGTTACAATGTTTTTCAATTACAATTGCACAACATTGCGCAGATTTTTCAATTGCATGAAATGACTCAAAGAAAGCGGGTAAATTAGCTTTAGCTAAGGCTAGCTCTGACAGCCCTCCGGCTAGCTTTAACTACCTCCAGTCAAGGTGGTTTGGTTTTTCACCTCTGTCTTGTATGACTATAAAAAACAAAAAGGGAAATTTCGTGGAGTTTTGACCATTAAGTCAAAATTTGCACATTTTGTCAGTTAAGCTAGGTTAGCTTTTAGCATTAGTTGATGTTTATTTTTAATTATTTAATTATTTTACTCTATTGTGATTGTATTAAGCACTTCCTTATTAATGTGGTGTAACAAACTCAACTAGTAAAATATTAGAGCATCAAAACTGATTCCTCAATTGCAGGAATGCTAGCCTTGACTGCAGTCACGGTGGTTTGGGTTTGGTGTTCCTGGGAATTTCATATGTTGTTTATTTTTGAAAAATTACCCCCTTGAATGTTATAATACTTTTTAGGTCAAAAAGTCAAATTCTGGTCTTCACTTCGTTATGACCAAATATGTAGTTACTGCGTTTAGGCTTTCCACTTGTCTCAACAAGATAACATGTTCGTCTTACCTGTAAGTGTAGTTTTCCACAAGCCACATTTCCATCGAGGCAAACAACTCATGAATGTTCGTTTACAAGACTATCCCTTGTGTCTTCATGTCTGTGATCATACAAGGCTAAAAGGTCTTTTATCCAGACCCTTTAATTTCCTGCTCGCCCCCTTGTTGTTTCTTCTCGTAATCAGGAAAAGCTCCATGACAGAGAATGTGAGCTGCATGCTATAAAAAGCCTAGCACGCACACACACACACACATAGAGACAGATGTTCCTATGCCTTCCTCATTCCTGTCATGCCACAGTCGTCCCTTTCATCCCACCATCCTCGGTTATATCCAAGAGATGGCTGAGATAATGAGAAAGTGGGAACTGCACCAGAGATCCTTCTCTACGCTCGTCTCCTGTCCTCTTCCACCTCTCCTTCCCTCTGCCCTCCAGAGCTGTACTTACATCTTGTTTGCATCATCTGTCGTTTCCACCTGAGCTCCTGACAGCCCTTACATTGGGTCTAAAGCCGTTCACTAGGCCAGCAGCTTAGCTCAGCCCAAACACAGGCGTCCCGTAGCAGTCTGAATGGACTTATTGGCCCTGCTGCTAATCAGAAAGGATTACCCAGCAAGACTGTACCTTCTGAAACAGTCCTTGGGAACAGTGAGAAAATATGATGTCCTTTGAGCGCCGACAGTATGACCTTCACTGAGTTTTGTTTAAAAAAAATGTAACTTGTGTCAATGTGCAGTACCTTTCTGTATTAATGGATAATTCCAGTTTATTATAACTTTGGACTTATTTCCATACTTTTGAAAGGAAAAAATAAAGATTCAAAATTGTGATGAACTAATTGCGAATGTGATTTGCAGCTTGCTTGCGGCAAATGTGGAGCTTTGTTGTCAGGTTTGCCTGATCCCTCCTGTTTCTTTCCCTGACTTGTTCCACTAACTTGTTTTTTGAGTATTGTAGAGTTTTCTTGTAAACATACAACATTATTGTAATGTTTATGTTCACTGTTTCTCACCAACACACATTGCAGCTATCTTCACAGACTTCTTTTGTTATTGAACATTTCCAGAGCTGATTTTTGAAGGAATCTGAAACCTACATAAATAGCAGTCTTCTTCTTTTTTGCATTTGTTAGTGACATTAAAAACACCAGCTGTCAATAAGTGGAATAGCATGAAACCACTGACAAGACTGCTGTGCACAAGGATGCTCATGCATGAGTTTGTGCACAAGAAAATGGGCACCCGCTCTTAAAAGCATTGTTCCCAGGCGCTCCTAGACAAAACTTCACACAAGATGCTTTTAACTTGCCTGCATAGTTTTGTAATGGACCAGAATTGCCAGCAATCACTTTTTCTGTATGTTTTTCCTTCTGTTCACGTATTTATAAGGTCATTTTGAGTGCAGATTTGCTGCTGTGTTCACCCATGTTTCAACTGTATTGACATAGCACTCACAGCCACAAAATTGCCACCACCGCAGAGAAAGTGAAATTCAATATTAGAGGCGTCATAATCCAGACCAGCTTGTCTATAAAATTCGAGACACATGTTTAGACTTACTGCTTTTACCAAGATGAGAATAATTTCATCTGGACATCTTGCACTGGAATCAACACTGAAAACAAAAGCAAGACTGCTCTGAGAATTACCCACATACATCAAATATAGGGGGGGACCAAACGCTATCCAGCTGATCTATTGGTTTCCATAGGTCTACTCTATTGATTTGAGGGTTCAGGTGATGTGGAATAGCAAGTCAAAAGGAGGCGTTTTCTCTCCTGGAGTGTTTTCTCAGCTACTGTCAAGGGCAAGCACTTTATAGCTATAGTACCAGGCAGAGGGGGACAATCACCAGAGACCACAGACAAAGATTTAAGTGTTTTTGCTACCTGCAGAAACGATCCCTGTGTGTCGGCTGCTTACATTTGCTTCACTGCAAAGTGTCTTCTTGCTGCTGCTGTTTGTGCTTCTCTCGTTCTCCATCTTTCTCTCTACTTGTGCTCACTTATTATTGTGCCATGCCATCTAATCGTATTAGAGAAGAAATCAAACTCTGTTATACACCTTCCCCGCTGTGCTGCCTGCTAATGTCGTTATTTTTTCTGCTCTTCTCGCTTCTGATGTTCTTCCTATCTGGCAGACAAATGGTGATGATGAAATTAGCCCTTTGGCATGCCAGAGCCATAAAATAATGAAAAACCCACAATGCACTGCAGTGGCGTGATGAGTGTTTGGAAAGCCATCTAGTTTTGACATACAGGCGGAGGCCGGTGGAGGAAGGGGCCTACGGCTGAGCTAACAGGGCACTCAGTGTCCACTCTGTCCCCACTCCTCTTTTACTCTCTTAAACACACACACACACACCCGCACACAGACAAATACACACACACGCACACACACACACACACACACACACACACACACTGCCCAATATGTGCCCCTGTTTTCATTCTTTTGTGTCAAACCACAGTGATCTCATCTCTTCATCAGGCAGTTTGCAATGTGTGTGCCCTAATAGCTGCCTCCCTTCCTCTTTGGCTCTGTTTGCCTCTGTCTGTCTCTCTCACACACGCACACACACGCACACACACACACACACACACACACACACACTGTACACCCTTCCTCACTCCATCACTGACTTACTTCCAACAAAGCTTCCTTTTCTGCGTTACTATCTTGTAGTCTTTCCCTTTATCTTTACCACCATCTCTTAAATACACACATGCATACATATGGAGACACAGATGTACCCACACACACACATATTCTCTGTGCTTTGTGTGTGTTAATACCCTGTCAGAGGAGATTATAACTGAGTTGAGGATGACAGTGCCTCTGGGAAATCCCCTCCGGGGGTCAGGAGCAGCGGCTGCTGCCCCGCGGGCCTCTCTGGCGTTCAGGGTGTCCTCTCTCTCCCTCGCCCTCTTTCTCTGGTCCTATTGTCAGCCCTTGTCTCCACCAATATTCATACTGGAACTGTTTTTCAGTTCGCCCCCTGTATCTGATGCTGATGGATGTGAGTAAGAAAGTCTGTGCAGAAAAAAGTATGAAAGATTGTTGGGAAGCTCACTCACATAGACCATAACACAGACAAATTTGAAAATGCACCTTTCCTTAAGTCCTGTCCTCTATGAAATTGCTGAAATGCATCCATACAAAAAACACAAAATGCCATGCTCACATTGTTGTGTGGATGGGGAAGACACCCCTTTTGGAAACACCTTTGATTTGATTGTGTGTCTGCACTGATAGATATTTTGTGCAGTGTGCTCAATCTTAAAAATCTCAACAAGTATTTCCTTCTTCCCTCCTCCTTCAGGAGAGTTGATTGAGCGAGTCCTCCTCTCCTCCATGTTGAACCCTGGTGAACAGTGGCAGACGTACCGTCACCACGGGCGGACTCTCAGCCTGGAGTACCGGCTTCGTTTCCGCTGTGATTCAAACTACTACGGACCTTTCTGCAACAAGTTCTGCAGGGCCCGCGATGACTTCTTTGGCCACTTCAACTGTGACCCCAGCGGTGCCAAGGTCTGCATGGAGGGCTGGACGGGACCAGAGTGTAAAGAAGGTGAGAGGAAGCCAAGATCTGCTGTATCGCACCGTATGTCCTGTATACATTTAGAAAATGCACAATGCATGTATACAGTGAGTTCAGACCTTCAATTTTTTTGGTTTAGTCACATTCAGAACTGTGAAATACTCCAAGGCGCACACCACATAACAGTACATTTGCCAATACATTCAAGGCTCCAGGCGCTATACAAGCCCCATAAACCACAAGTAAAACCACGATAAGTTGTTTTTACACTTCACTTTACGCCCAGATTAAAGAAATAGCATACGTGTTAATTAGTGAGCTTTAGAGGTGCTGGTTGGTGTTATTGTTGTTGTTGCCTTCTGATTGAGCCAGGCTACCTGTTTCCCCTTTATTTCCAGTCTCAGTGCTAAGCTGGGCTTTCAGACATGAAAGTGGTGTCAGTTTTCTTATCTGAGTCTCAACAAAAAAGGCCAACACTGAGTCACTGAGTTATCTGATAACCATAATGTCATCCTGATGAAAAGAAATGCAAATGGTATGTTAAGTGTGATGGCTTTCACAACTCAAGCAAGCTTCAATAGTATGTTAACTAACTTTCATATCACAGCTGTGGGTCAAGGCAACTACTATCTATTGATATAACACGCTGAGAAATGACAAAATGCTGAAAATTAAGATACAATTAAACATACTTAAATGAAAATGAATTGGTAAATAAGTGTAACACAGAAAAATAGAGCCATTATATAGTCATGTTGATAACTGGAGGGGGTTTAAAAGCAGTTGTAAGAAAGTGGATCTTAAGACAGGATTTAAAAGTGCTGATATACGTAGAGACATGATACTATGTGTTAATTGTTGTAAACGTGCTTTAAAAAAAAACACACCAGGATTTATCTATGTCGTGTAACCATCATTCATCTACCTGCTCAGCTGCTCAGTCATTCATATGGAAAACCTTCACATTTTGTCGAGTTTTACTCACTATATATACATATATGTATGCACGCACCATATTTAGGGAAATGTTTGTTGCTAGAAAATATCCAGCTAATATTTTCCTCAGGATGACCTGAGGCCAATGATGAGAAAAATTAGAGAATGGTTTTGCTTTCCATTTATTTTTCCATTATCCCTGGAAGGGGGTTTCCTCTGTAGTGATCTCTTCCAAGGTTTCTTGAAAGTTTTTCTTCCATGAGAGTGTCGCTGTTTTCTTTTCTGCCTTTGAAATTGTTATTGTGACTAAGAGCTGTTAAAGTAAACTTGACCCATGAGCCAGTGTCTTCAGTTTTAATTTGTAGATGTGTTGTTTTGGATTCACACACACACGCACGTACTTACTAACCCTAAAACCAAGCTGCAGCCCTCAAACAGCAAGTAAGGATCAGCCTCATGAATGTCTGCACATTTACTCCTGTTGTCAATTCTGATACACTGACGCACATGTACATACAGTTCGCTGCAGTGGACGGTGTGCGTGTGTATGTGTGTGTGTGTGTGTGTGTGTGTGTGTGTGTGTGTGGAGGGGGATTATTGTCCGTCTGTCTGTGACTCATCAGCTGGACGACCTCACTGTGTGACCTCGGAGTGCTGCCATCGTGTTGCGGTGGTAAAAAGTGAATGGAGGAAACCAGAGTGGAAACCATGGGAACCCTGAAGGACACGCAGCTAGTTTACGGACATCCTCACTTCATCTGACTTCCTCCTCAGCAGGTCGTTGATTGGGCTGCAGAGAGGCAGGAAGTCAGAAAAATTAGCCAGGGGTCCCTCTTTTACCCCCTGCGGCTTAATGACCATGATGAAGTTCAGGGAGTTTTCAGTCTTGGGTTCTCCAGCTGGAATCTTTTGTAAAGTTAGTAAAGACAAATTTCAACAGCCTTCCAACATTTTTGAGGCGTCTCCTCTACACTGATGATCTACTTTATGTCATGGGTGTTTTGTATATCTGGTGATATCTGGGTTTATTTTCTGTCGCCTGTTTCGAATTGTTGTTTAACTGGCAGATGTGTTCAGTGCAGACTGCGCTTTGTAATGCCCAGTAACTCAACTGAAAGTCATTTCTGCTTCACAGTTACTGTCTCTTAGTCTCTGATGGCTCTCGTTTTGTGTGTCTGTACATGTTTTGTTCACAGCCGTGTGCAAGCAGGGTTGTCATCAGGTCCATGGCTCGTGCACTGTACCTGGAGAATGCAAGTGAGTCTTTTTATTATTAGAAAACGCCAGAATCTTGCAGAATTTAGCAGTGCACTATAGTGTGCAATATTGATATGTTGTTTTTAAACGTTAACCTGGATTGGATGTTTGCAATGGGGTCTTAAACCTTGCAGCAGGAGGCAGGTGTCTGGGGGTTTGCCTGCACTGATGTGCTATTTCCCCTCTATCATTGCTTATCTCTCTTCAATACAACTGTTGAAGTTAAAAGCAGCTTATAACCTGTGAAATGATGTGTCTGTTGTAAGTATACACATTATTCCAGTCTATTTCTGGCCATGCAAGAATAATGTACATGAACATTCCCAAAGGTTAAGCGGCCATTTAAAGAAAACAAGTTCCACAACATTCAGCACTTAAATTAATATACTGTCAACAACAGCTGCAGTTTGCACATAGAGTGACAAATGGAGCTTGTTCAAAACAGTTACTATCAATTCTATGAACGTGAAATGAACTGTGTGCTTCCTCTTCAGGTGTCATTATGGCTGGAAAGGCCCTCTGTGTGACCAGTGTGTGACATTCCCCGGCTGTGTGTATGGAAGCTGCACCGAACCCTGGCAGTGTGTGTGTGACGTCAACTGGGGAGGACTGCTGTGTGACAAAGGTCAGACATGTGACCCGTTCAGTTAAATGTTTTGAGGACAGAATGAAAGGATGTCTGGATGTACTAACACGGGGATTTAGTTTGTGTTTGTTGATCTGTTTCTCCTTCTTCTGTTTAGCTTGACATCCCGAACATGTAGCTGGAGCCTTTTGCATTGAGGCTGTCAGACTCACATGATCCTCGCTTTGACATCTCAGCCTGAACACCATCATTTCACATTTAACAGCACGCACACATACATTTTTTAAAACATACCACACATATTAAAACATATATTGTATTGTCACATATTTTCCTTTTTACTTTCTGTGAGCCCAAAAGATATGAGAAACCTGCACATTGCTCTTTAAACTCATTACAAACGAGGCGTGAATCAATCACAGAGCTGAACACTAAGGTACTTGTACTCTTTCACTGGGAACACCCTGGAGAGCGCTGACAGTCACATCAGTGTATTTATTGTTTCTTGTCTTGGTTAACAACATTAACTTTTTTCTCAGATTTTTATTAAACTGTTGCCATTTAACACGAACAAGGTTCTCCACAGCTAAACTCAATATGTAGAGGACTGTCATCTGCATACAGACGAAAGAGGTTTGCAGTGTATTGTATGTTGGTCAAGGACTGTGTGTGTGTGTGTGTGTGTGTGTGTGTGTGTGTGTGTGTGTGTGTGTGAAAGACAGAGAGAGAAACATCGTGTGTGCAGTATAATTATTTGTCAGGCGTGGTTCTTTACACACCAGGCATAAAGTACTTGTCTTCTGTATAAAAGACACAGCTCCCTCAGGGCTTCACCTTCTTTGACTTTTCCCACCACACCGCAGCAAAGTTCCTCCAGCATTATCCCAGAATATAACTGCCCACCTCCCACCTCTGTCCCGGTGTGGGAGCTGGGATCCGGGAGCCAAACGAGTGCCCACGGGACGCTGTATTGTGCTGGGGAAAGGCGATAGCCTTGGGTAAGGTGAATGTGAGCGGGGCTGGGCTGGGCCCTCTTAGCTAGGTGGGGTCCTGAGCTGTTTCTGTGTATTCAGAAAGGCTCTGTGAAGAGCTGTGGTGAGACAAAGAGACTGTGGGCACAGAGGAGATCATTAGGAGAAAGCAAAGCTTTAATCAGCCTTAACACTGGAGACAACAGGCCCTGCAGCTACTGGCCTGCACAGTCAGCACACTGAGCCGACCTGGACACACTTTAGCCTCTGTGCAGTGTGTGTGTGTGTGTGTGTGTGTGTGTGTGTATGAGCGCTGCGCTGCGCTCTTTACCTGAGACAAAGTCAAACTGAAGTTAGCCTGGTTCAATCTGCATCCTCGTTGTTTTTCCTTTTCTTCCATGTCTACTTTGTGTCTTTGTTCTGTGCTGTGAAGTGAAACATAAAAGAGGCTTTCATCAAACTTTGTTCTGGTTTCAGATCTGAACTACTGTGGCACTCACCAGCCCTGTAAGAATGGAGGGACCTGCACCAACACAGAGCCAAACGAGTACCAGTGTGAGTGCCAGGAAGGTTTCAGAGGACGCAACTGTGACATCGGTGAGTGTGGCTTCACCTCCCAGGCCCTGAACCACTGAAAAAAACTTCATTTAAATATTGTATGTGCATATAGAAGATAACAAGAGAAAAGAGGGATAACACTATGTGGCACAGGGAGCAAAAAGCTAAGGTCAAATTGAACTATTTGCATGTAATTGTCGTCCGTTCTTCTTTTTCTGTTCTGCCATGAATTCTGTCATCCGTCTTCTCCACCTCCTCCATCTTTTTCTTCTCTCATCAGTGGAACATGCATGCTTGTCGTCCCCATGTATGAACGGAGCCACTTGTGTGGAAGACCCAACGGGCTTCAGCTGCATCTGTACTGACGGCTGGACGGGACACACCTGTGCCGATGGTGATTGTCAATGCCCTGCACACATGAACACACACACACACGCACACTCCTCATGGACTCACGCAACCCTGAGCTGAGGGGCTGGGCAGTGTGAGATTGTCTGTGATTGGTTGTTATTGGATCAAAGCCAGTGAGTGACTCTAATCAATCCAGCAGAGGAAGCTAAATTATCTTGAACACAAGCAGTATCAGCAGCAATCAGTGATCTGCCTTGGCTCCGTCTGGCTTTGGGTGTTTCTGTGTGTATGTGTTTGTGTGTGCGTACTCTATTTACATTGCCAAGGAAAGGTGAGGTGGAACATCTTTGATCAACTCTATCAATTTTATATAAACTGAGGTGAAACTGTAAGTGTTTTTTTATTGGCAGTGAATCATGGGTTTATAGTCTACCATTTTATTCCACACTCTTGCATCCAGCCTTTGCTGAGATCCATATGAGATGGATTAAAGTTCCCAAATATAAACAAAGTGTGTCACATGCATGATTGGCAGTACGAAGAAAATACTTAACCCCAAATTGCTCCTGATATAATGAAAAACTATGCAGAAAGTGCTGCTTAGATCAGACAGACAAGTGAAAACGCAGACTTTAATCCCATATGTGATGATTTGTGCAGCAACATCCGGTTCCCTTTTGATGTGTGTGTTCATGGGAAGAAATAAAAAGTTGTTTTGGCCCAAAGCATCTGCCAAATGAATGTAATGATATCAGACTTTGTTTGCTCTGTGAGGAAACTGAGACCACTGTTAAACATTAGAACAATACACACTTGTGTTTAGTGCAGGACTGACATGTTGTTGTTGGCATTTGTCCTCAGCAGTTGCGGTGCCTTTAGTTTGCTGTACAGTAGCTGGATGCGATGTTAGCCTGTAGCTTTAGCTATTTCAAAGAGTGTAATCTGGTCTAAGAGAGATGGAGATTTGTTTGATGAGGCTATTTTGATATGAATCTTCTGACAGAAATAAAGGGGGTTTTTTGTCTTGATCACAGCAAACTGATAAATATCCTTTAGTTTTTACCTTGAGATCATGTCATCCAGTGTGTCCATGCACACTTTAAGCACTGTCTGCTTCATGTTGCACTGTGAAACTTGGTTATCACAGCTCTGTAGATTTCTGCTGAAGAAACCTGGTCTCTGTCTATAAACAGGATTTATAAGCGTGCATGACAAAAGCAGAACAAACCCTGATTGAAATTGCTTTATCATGTTACTCAGATTTAAAGTATAGCCGCTACACCTCTGTAATAAAAACTCACGGGGAACTAGCCGAGGCCAACTGATTTTGGAGGCCAGCCGACATAGCAGTGCATCACGTTTTCACCACTGGAAGGGCACCTATAGGGCACTTCATCACATTTTTGTGCACATTGGGCCACTGTAGAGGGCACTTTATCATTTTCTATCTACCACAGGGCCATTCAAGAGGCCACTTTTGCTGTGTGTGTGTGTTTGTTTTTTTTTTCCAAACATGAGGGCCCGAGGGGTTTTACAGCTACATTGTTGACTATTTATAAAATTCATACAGATTTTAAGCATATGCACTTAGAGGAAATTTGAAAAAAGATTGCACTGACTCACACAATATGACACCGTGTTGTTTGTCTGAATCTTGATCCCCGATGCACGCTGTGTTACATCAGCTTACAGCAGCACTCACACCCTGTATAATCTCCCACTGAAGCTTAGATAAAGGTCAAACATGTTTTTGGCTGCGAAGTAACAACTAAGCTGTCACAACAGTCCGTCTCAGCCTCTATGATGTGCTCCGTCTTTGTCCGTCAGACTTCCATACTGCATGCAGTAGGTCTGAGCTCGTGTTGTGTGTGTGAGAGTGGCTACAGGTGAGGCTGGATCATACAGGTTATGGTCTGTCAGAGCTGCATGTGTAAACAAGCAGCGTTCCACATCCTCTGCCTTCACCTCGATCAGGATAAGCAGCGCTGCAGGTCGGTCGCTGGCATGTAAACACTTCAGGGATAAGCATTTTGTCAGACAGAGAGAGAAAGAGCAGAGGGACCAAGAGAGGAATAAAGAAATCGTTTATTTTTGCTCTTGTTATTTGTTGCTGGCTTGATTAACAGTCAGAGAGGCGGTCTATCTCTGTCTCTGTATGTGTTGTGGGGGGCTCTCTGGGGAATGCACAGTGAGAGGATTGTCAGGCTTGCAGGGAATGACGACCATAACCACAACACAGCTCTGCTTTCAGACTAGATTTATATATATAACTGATATTAATTAAAGGCTCCTTTGTTTGTTATGAATTCTCCGTTGAGTTGCCACTAGATTGGCTTGGGTTATTATTGCTTCGGGTTGGAGCCGGGGTCAGGAGGATGGAAAATGGTTGTTCTGCAGGGTTAGGTAAATGAAAAGAGGTTATGAGAGAGACAGAGCGAAAGATGTATACCATAGAGTCCTGCATGGGAAAAGTTATGATGCCACTACTGCACAAATATGCCGTGAGTAATAGGACATTCTGCATGGTTAACCCCTAGAACGAGAGCTTCCCTGTGTCTGTTTCTGCTCTTTTTCATCACATTCCCGCTGCTTTTTTAACTGTTTGTAATTCCTCTTCTGAGGAGCGGAACCAGGCGTGGCAGCTCTGTTTTTCTATTTTACCTCCCGACTCTCCTCCCCCCCAATTTAAATTCACTTGTTCCTCCCTCCTCTCTGGGAAAGGTTTGAGGTGTGAACATGGACGTGCAGCAGATGATTATGTTTATCAGTGTTTGCACAGAAACCAGAGCAGCAGAAAAGAGAATGAAAACACAGTCCGCCAAAGCATCCGCATACCAATGCTGCAGATTGCACATGTCCACATGGTGGCATCACACAGACTCAGACACACATTTACCCTCACGAAATGTCTCTTTGATATTCTCACACATATTCTCGTTACACAGACCAGTAGTTCATGTAGAATATTTCCTTTTTTTGTCCCCCAGTGGTGAGGCAGTGCGATCGGATCCCTTGTGGACGTGGAGCAACGTGTCAGGAGGCTCCTGGAGGTTACCGGTGCCTCTGCCCACCTGGATGGATGGGGAGGACCTGTCAGCTGGGTCAGTGGGTCAGGATTCAGCATGTGTTACAGTGTATACATGAAGAGGGTCACTCTGAAGAGTTAAAATATGTATTATATGTATATCATGCAACATCTTGCAAAACTCAGTGGGAACATAAATCAAAGCAAAAAAAGACTAAATCAAGAGTAAAAGTAGGGTTAGGCAATAATTCTGTGTTATTTTTCAAAGAATGTAATCTTATTATCTTAATAATTAATGATCAAATTAGTTAGACAAGGTCCATTTAGTAGTTTTTCTGGATCTGTGTTGCCCAAGTGTTACGAAAATGTAGATGCACAAATATCCGTTTTAATTTTGATTAATTATTTGTATTTTTGTTACAAATACAAAACATTAATGAATGTACAAATACAACAATGATAGAAATCAAATGAAATACAGAAGGATAGACAAAGAACAAAACACAAAAAACAAAACTAAACAAACCAGGATGATAGTGTAGTCAAACTACAATAATAATAATAATCATCATCATCATCATCATCATCATAATATCATGCAGCTTTTGTTTTAAACAAATATGAAAAGGTTTTCATGCAGCCTAAAGCAAAACGGTGGGACACAGTTCACTGCTTTGAACATGCGTTTTGTCATTTTGCATACGTTTGCCATGTCGTATATTTATATTGGAGCATACATCCTTATTGATATTATAATGTGAAGTAATGTAAGCAAAGCAAGAAGCTTTAACACAAAACAGAGATGCAAATTTAGTTTATTAAGACGGAGGACCAAGATCATCATTGTAATTATTTTCTTAATTAAGAGATTGCCAAGTGAAAGCGAGACTATCAATGTTAGTTTAAAGAAACGCTTTAAAGGAAATTATTTGTTTTTTTTTTTTTTTTAAAGATTCCTATAAAAGGCCAGTAGAGCTGCACTCTGGATAGTTTGATATGCAGACAGAAGCAACAAAACGTAGAAAAGCTGCAGATCAATTAAAGCAACGCTTCACCAGACCAGCTGCCTACATTAGGGATGGAGCTACTTGCTTTCGTCTCAGGGGTAAAATTCACGGTGTGTGTGACCATATTTTACAACCTTAGTTGCAAAGCTTTCATCACTGGCACAAGGAAAGCAGATTGAGATTCAGCGTATAAGAGATTAACAGATGTGTGGTACTTTGATGCCAGAACTGTGTACTGAACAATCAATCCATAAAATATTATATTTTGATCAAAGCCCACCAGAGCAAAAGCACTAACACTGGTGCAAAGGGATTTCATCTGAGTGGCCCAGTGTCACGCTTCAGAAGTGTTGCATGCTGTAGGGTTTTTGTAATCGTGATAATTTTTCAACATTAAAGTACGTCACTGCAGTTGTTCATACAGTTTTCCATTAATGAGAAAATCTCATATTTATCATCTTCAGAGGAATCTGCTCACAGGACTTTCAACACTGATCCTCTTTCAAGCTAAATCAATCTGAGTAATTCACAGCTGGTAACAAAACCTGTGTTTCAGTGGCCAATGTGTGATTATGTGTTCCATTTGAAGTGAAATATGCATTTAAAGCACAAATTAAAGTGGCAGAAAAAGCCGACGGCATGTTAATTCTCCTTTAGACCCGTCCTGACTGTGAATCAGTATTCTCTAAATGCACTGTCACGTCTCTTTGGGCCGCATTCGCTCATATTGACAAGAATACTCCCACAGGGTTGTTGTGTTAGATAGTACAGAAGAGGGACTATTGTATAGGATCAGGTCTCTCTCTCTCTCTCTTTCTCTCTCTCTCTCTCTCTCTCACACACACACACACACACACAGGACATACCATATACACATAGGCTTGGGGGTTATGAAGTAAAAACTGCGACATATTTCAGGATGACAGCCTCTCCTGCTCCTCTGTGTTACAGTGATATGTCACTCTGACACTTGATAATCCCCCATAGTTCCACATCACAGGTCAGTGGCTCACAGTATTACACACACGCACACACGGTGTTCAAACACAAGTGATAAAACTCTTTATAGCCTGAGCCAAGAGGCAAAGCATCAGTAGTGCCACAAATGGTGAAAAGCAATTATACTTTCTATCGGTTTCACTCTTTTATTAGCCAACTTCTGTCCCCACATTTTCTCCCGTACCCGGCAGAATCCCCAGGCTTTTCTCATAGATTACACCCACACACCCACACACACATGCACACACTCTCCACCGGTGCTAAATCCTAATAGGCCTCTCACTGACGGTAACAGGTTTAGATTACCTATAACTGACTGACTACTTCCTCTTTATTCATTCAGCATTTCTTTCTAATCCTCCTCCTCTGCTATCAGAGCCAGGCCCTCGGGGGTCCCTGGCTTTTACACTCCCAGTGTGACAGAGGGTGGGAATAGGCACATGTAGACCGAAGCAGTGGTGCAGCAGGGGGATCTGTGCATAAACAAAGATGTAAGAAGATGCTGCAAGGCATTACTTAGGATGCGCTGTGCATTTGTAAACATATACTTGACAAACACTCTGTCTCCAAGTGTTGGTGTTCGTTCTACTGGCGTCTGTCCAGCCATTCTCCACTTCACGGTTCAGTTCAAGCATCCGCTTCAAGTGTGGATTTGATTTTAGTTTAGCTGGAGTTGTGTTTCCCTTAGAATTTTTCTGTTAGGCATGCTGTATGTCCACAAGCATGAGACTAAGCTAAGTCAAGATGGCTTCCTATAGATTTAGCTAAGGTTACATAACAGCCAAAGAAAGTACTGTTAGTGCAGCGTTTATTAACTGACACACTGCAGCTTATATTGAATATTTACCTTTTCGTCTGCTCTGCTCACATTCACCATCACGTTACTGCTGTTTGCTCTCTCACACAAACTCACTTCGAACACACATTACACTCTGCCCTGTTCCTTAAAGGAGCTGCACTGCTCTTACAACAGTACCTTTCACCTAGAGGTCCTCTGTAGAATGAGGAGAGGGAGGCAGCCAGCTGTAGATGTGCAGGTGAAAATCATTAGTAGCCCACTGATATTAATGATGCATTAATGTGGGAAATTTTAGCGTCGCTCGTAATTCTACAGCAGTGGTGTTAATACAGGGGAAACGCTGCTGGTGGCTAAAAATCACCGGTGGGAGACATGCAAGATTAGATACAGTGGTTTTATGGGATGTTTTATTTCATTTCAATTAGTGTGGTGCTGTTTGTGAGTTCTGCAGCAAGATTAGACTGAGGATTTGGTTTGTTAATATATGTTAGGCTTCCATCTTGCGTGTCCTTTATATTTTTGTTAGTATATTTCCTGTATAAATACTGCCAAAACAGCAGCCTGTAAGACCTTTTTGTTCCATCAGCAGAACAAAAGAGATCCAGGAAAAAAAATTGCAAAGATATTAATTAAAATGATAAATATGATCATCTGCACAAAAGAATCAAACCAACAGCTGCTGTCTTGTTATGTTATTTGATTGAGACTATTTGGGATCAAAATGCTGAATTTCCATGTAAAAATAAAGAGGAATGGGAGCAAGAATGTTGATATTGTATCAGTAGAAGATGTTGTTTCTGGATTCAACTACTCTTTTCATTCATACCCCACAACGTCGCAGAGGCTCACCTTATTCAGGTTCAGATCTTTCAGAGACAGTTGAGATTGAATGTTTACCAGATCAGTATTTTCAGATTTTTTCTTTCTCCCTTTAGACACCAACGAGTGTGAAATGAGTATATGTGTCCACGCCCGCTCTTGCCGTAACCTGATCGGAGGATACCTGTGTGACTGCCTCCCTGGGTGGACAGGGCCTAACTGTGACATCAGTGAGTATAAAAGTAAAAAGAAAAGAAAGGAATAAAAGATAGAATAGTCCTGTGGCAGGTAGTGAAACATGAAGAGTCTCAGTGGACTGTGTTTAAACAGAAGTTTAATGTGTCACAGTGTGTCACTGAAACACACTAGAAATTAAACACTAATAAAAGGGAGTGTGTTCATTTTTGTTTTTAACTATTATCTCTCTTCTCACTTTGCATATTTTACAGCACTATAGTATCATAAAAATCCTGTGTGACAGATTAATATCGTCTCCTTGCTCTCTCTGATTTCTAGGGAACAGCAGCTGTCAGGGTTTGTGTTTGAACGGCGGATATTGTGAGGTAAGAGTCTGAGCTGTAATGTCCTTCTCTCTCTGTCTAATTCACCTGTCGTCTCTGTGTATCAGTCACATCTCTGGCCTGTTCAATGGCTTCTTTTCACTCTCTCTTACTAGTGACAGCATCTCCTTCTGTCTTTCATTCCTTTATCTGTTCTTTAAGATGAAGAATTCTCACACAAGTTTGGAAAATGAATCACTGGGAATAATTGTAATTTTGGTAACGCCCAAGGCATTTCAGGCCTTCTTCTGGGGATAAAACCCACTTTTTGATATTTTTTTTGCCTCAAATTGTGAGCAGTATTTATTCTCAAAGGGTTTCATTGCCTGTGGCAGATCCATGACAGGCCTCCTGTTTCTCTCTTTAGTGCCCTTTTCCCCATGTTATATATTTGTTGCTCTCTCAGTTTTACATGCATATAAACAGTATTGGGTAACGTTACTTTCAAAAGTAACTTGTTACATTTACAAGATGACTGCTATTAAATAGTGACTTGTTAAGTTACAGCCTTTTCCTACTGAGAAAAGTAACTATTACAATACTTTTGCATTACCAAAAAAAACTCCCTGTGCATGTTGGATATATTGTCCAGACGGCGTGCAGCCTCCTGTATGTCTACCTTTAAATGTAATGACTCTGTTGTCATTGGATAGCTCTGTTTACAGCCCATAATCTGTAGCAAATGCAATGAAGAAAGTAAAAGCAAACAGAAAGTGAGGGTACCTTAAGTGTTGTGGAGCTGTGCTTAGCTTGCAGTTGCTTCTTCAGATTTAAAGTAGGGCTCTTCACAGCTGACAGACACTTATTATGCAGCCACACTTTGGATTTCACTGAGATGTTCTTGTCTCTTGCACCTACACATTAAAATTGGAAGAACGCTTCCACGACATAAACATTGTCCACTCTGCACATGTGCACTGACACAGCTGATTGGATACCAAGAAGTAGGAAAGAAACAGAAACAGTGTAAATGCGTCAGGAATTCTTTTTTTGTGTTTGTGTTACTTGTTACAACAAAGAAATAATCTAAGTATCCTGCATATGAATGACATACACTATATGTCGTCCCACATAGGACCAGGTGTCAGGGTCCAGATGCTTGTGTCGCCCTGGTTTCTCAGGGAAATATTGCCAAAATGGTCCAAGCCCCTGTGACAGCGCCCCCTGTCTGCATGGAGGACAGTGTGTGGAGATGGATGGAAGAACCATTACCTGCAACTGTCCCATGGGATATTCAGGAATCTTCTGTGAGGTTGGATGACCTTCATAGATGTTAACCAAACACTAGCTTACTCTGCAGGATAAAAACATCATAGTATGAGACATGGAAAGATAAAACTAAATGTATATGTGCAGCAGAGGAAGATCATACCTTCTAGATCTTAGGTCCAATCAATTCTAATGAGAAAAAGAAATGTAAAAAAAAAAAAAAATCAGGAAAAATTATTCCAATATTAATAACAAAAAGTATGCCAGTGAGGCACATAAGAAATCCTGAAAGGATTAGGTATAATGTGAATTAAAGCCTTAAAATATATCACTGAAAATCTGGACACTGTCAGAGAGTATAGGTACATATGGAAACCCATTTTTGTGAAGTTAATGAATTAAATATGCTAGTATGACATCCAAAAACCCATATATGGTAATGGACTAATAGAACTGTAGCTGTAGCAAGGATTGCAAGCCTTTTTTACTCATCTTAATGTTTTTCTTTTTCGTATTTTTTCAGATAGTGCTGGATCTGTGCAATCCCAATCCTTGCCAGCAGGGGGCACCCTGCCACAGCACAGAGGGCAGATACGTGTGTGCCTGCCCTGAGGGTTACTATGGTAATGAGTGCATGAGCCTCAAAAATGCCTGCATTGGGCAGCATTGTCCAGGTAATCAACATACATTTCTGTGTATTAAAACTACAAAATCTCTATGAAGTCTGGTCTTACCTCTTTGCCTCTGTGTTTGCAGGTGCCATGTCTGACATGACGCAGGGGGGTGTCAGCTTCTACATTATCCTGGTGGGCATCTTAGCTCTAGTGACGGTCTGTGGCTGCACAGCCTGCGCCTTCATCCTCTCCCACCTCCATCGAAAGCGGAAAAAGCAGCAGGCCGTCCCACAGGAAGAAGGCATCAACAACCAGAGGGAGTTCGTCAACCTCATTAGAAACGTAGACCGTCCCGTGCCTCTCCTGCCCCCCACCGCCGCACACCCTCCAGCCCCCGCCCCTGTCTCACGTTGCTACGAGGAGATTGAACTGACCCTGCCGCCCTCCCCAGCACCTTCACACCCCTCACCGGCTCTAAAGCCAGCCCACGCCCCCAAACTGGACATTTCAAACCGGGAGAGGGAGAAGTTGAACCGCTTCCACTACACAGACAACCAAGAACTGGAGGCCTGACCCTTGAATTTTTTGGCCTCTGAGGAGATTTTTATTTTATTTTGCGTTTTTCGCACTCTGTCGCTCACAGGGACCTGTTTCCAGTTTCTTGCACTGGGTCCCTGTTGCAGTTTTGAAAAGGGGCTGATCCTATGACCTTTATATGCTCAGACAGCTATCAGCAGACACCTGAGGAGCGAAGGCTGCTAAGTAAAAGGGTCAAATTCTTACTGTGTTGACATCTTTGACCTCATTTTGACAACTAGGACCTAGGAGCAGCAGGCCCATGATGTTTGACTGAAAGATTCATTAGACTCTTGATGTAATCTGGAGACTTGAGTGCCTGAGATACTGTCAAGAGGAAACAGATGATCATCCTCCGAAGGAGACTCGCGACCTGTTTCCTGGTCCACGACGCCATCTGATTGGTGTTCAGACCACCATTTCTGTTTCAGACAGAGAGATTAACGAATGGATGCTTATTTAACACTCTGTGTGTTTCTGTGTCTGGCTGTATGTAAGTGTGTGCAAGAGTGAAATGGAGAATGTATATTGTGAGTGAGCGTGGAGGAAAAGGAAGGACAGAAGCAGTTTACTTTAAGAAAAGAAAACAAAGTTGATATACTTGTCAAAGAGAGTGCATACTCCTGCTCCAAAGGCTTTTAAGCCTTTTGGAAATTGTTTTAAAACTATACACTGTTGCCTGTATTGTCTCTGTAATATTACAGTATGTCAAAGGTGTATGATTTTTTTCATACCTGCTTGTAAAATAGCTTTTTTGTACATGGATATACTGTACATATTGATGCCCTTTTTGTACTGTGGTTTGGTCTGAAAGTATCACTGTATTACCTTGCTCTATTTGTCCCATTTCGCTTTCCATTTGGAGCAACCAGCACATGTGGATTGTAATAAAAGTGCATTTACCAACTCCATCTTATTTTCTATTGCCTATAATCACCAGGAGTGCTGCCACACAGAGATCATTAACTTTGGTTTTTGCAGAGAATTAAGTGCTTCTTTCCCCTTCTGTATGTGCATACCAGCATTTTGGAAACTATTACAAGCTTTGTTTGTACTATCATTGTCAAAGGCCCTATGGTAGGATATTTAATGATGGAGCACATGGATCACAGCCACTATGACTATGTCAGTAGGTCACTGAATGCATAAGGTCTCTCTTTCCCTCTCTCTCTCTCTCTGACATACATTCACAAACAATGATACCGACAGCGCCAGGAAAATTGTCCCCACTCTACCTAGAAACCGGCAGTGTCATTGTGAGAAAATCGTCTGTTGTTGGAAATTGGGTAAATTTCAAGAGCAGGTGGCTTTTGAGGGATATCGCTTCCAGTTAAAACTCTCTGAGTACCCTCTCGTAAACCCTTCATCATAAATCAATTGTGATTGTTTTGTTTTTTAAAAAAACATTTCTATTTGGGTGCAGTACTGTAGGTATAAAACATCTAACAAAAGCTTAACAATAAAAGCATCCATCTGAAAGTGTGCTATGTGTAAGCTTCAGCCCAGTTCATTCAGGTATGACATGGTGATGCTGAGATGATGAATTTGCTTTAAAATGATTGCGTGAAAGGAAGGGGTTTGCATGTCGGGGCAGAGTAAAGTGACTGCAGGGTCACAGCAGTTACAGCTAATGGCCAAGTGGATGTGACAAATGTGACCTTCGGCCTGTGGTAACAGCGGCAGGCTGGAAATGTACATGGGTTTCCTGTCGCCACCCTGGTCAGAAGGAAATGTAGGAAATGGAGTTTACACACACTCATGCACACACTACTGTATTTGTAGGACCATCTCTACACCTGCTGTGCAGCTCAGGATGTCAGACCCGAGCCTGCAGATTAGAAAGTTTTAATTTACCTGAGAAGATGTTGCTCCTTTCATTAATGTTGAGTGATTTAGTTAACATGTTTGACCTGTTTGCCTGTTAAATCCCAGTTGTTGAAAGTGATGCAGATAATGCTTACAGGTAAGTTTGTTCCCTTACGGTTTATATCATGACTTAGGCCAATTTGTCAGTTCTTCTTTAAAACAGACTAACTGTTAATGGTTAATAGTACAAATATAGAATAATCTGGGGTTTAAACCATGATTGACTTGTCATTAGGGATCAAAATTTCAACATTTATACAAGTATGTATAAAAAAGACTATTGTAATGACACCCTGCTTTTCAGGAGAATGATTATTTATGTTAACATGTTTTTTGATGGTGTGTCACCATTCTTACTTAATAATATTGTGAGCCACATATAATATATGCACATGTGCACAAAAAGTAAAATGAAAGACAATGGAATAAGTATCAAGAATGTGAGGAACCAACCAGCAAGTGTCTTGAAAACAATTCCCATCAGACACCATTAAGAATCAGGTACATAAGGCCAAATGCTGTCAACTGTAAACTAAATGCCAGGAATCTAAGTGGAAATGTCTATAAAATAACCTGAATCGAATTGTTTTAATAAGCATCAAAATTCATGTTTGACTTTGAAAAAAGTAGTTTAACAAAACAAGTACAACTCAAGCTCCATTTTCTAACTTTCCTTGAACTTTCAACTGTCTCTTATGGTCTTCATCAGCACATCTCTTCTTTACAGTTTGCTCATATGTCATTAAGGTGGAGCTTGTCAAACAGAAATTGGAAATGTTTGTCAAACCACTTTCAAGGTCAAGAATAACTTTGTCTTGTGAAGCTTTGTTGACTTACATATTGTTTTTTTAAAGAGCTCCGTCATGAGTGACCAGAAGTAACAGATTTATGAATTAAGGGACATTTATCAACTAATAGGCTACTTTGAAAAGTGATATGTCAAAAGTTAATGTGTTAAACTCTGTATCAAAATATAAGTAATATTTTTTTCAAAGAAAGTCTAACTTCAACGCATTGCAAGTTCTAATGTGAATGATCAAATCAAGCGTTGCGGCCAGTTTGTGGCGCTCACCACCAATAACGCTGTCTGTGGTGTACAAACGTGATATATAGGTATGCAGCGCCCCCGAAGGTTAAGCTCGGTACTGCACAGATCAGCTCCAACTGTTAGTAACAGGAGAGGAGGCGTGTAACAGCAGTCAGCTAGCACCGTCCTCGGCTGACCGAAAACAACCCCAGTGTGTGTTGGTGGTTCATAAAACAGGTACACAGCGAATTTTAAAACGATGCTAATTCTGTCATGCAACCGTGTCTCGTGTTTTGTTGTTGTTAATAAGGCTGCGATACACGCGTTGTTCCTAACGTCTCTGCAGACTAGCTAAACTAAGCTAAGATAATGTATGCTAGCTGTGATGGCAACCTGCTAACAGCAGCATAGGCCCGGGCTGCATGCGCAACCAGGCCGATGTGTATGCTAACAAACTCTACGATAACTTTGAAAACACTGCTGTTTTACGGTATATTTCGCCTAAAAGCAATAGGAGGCATGCGCACATGCTAGAATAAAGTGGAGTTTATAGTACATATGAACGGCTGAGGCTTGATAAGCTAACCCTAACGATAATATTAGACAGTTAGCTAGGATAACGTTAGCTTGCTCTTTGGCTCCAGGTGGTTTTGCTGCCAGTATAACATTAATCTATTAAACAAACACAGACAAGGCCTGTGATAAAATGGAAAGGTCATCAACCTGACATCAAGCACATAATAGTATGGTTGTGTCATTTGATGAACGGCAGTAGCTACAGTCAGTATTTTTAATAGCTGGTATTCTAAATGTCTAATATTTATGATATTCATGCGGTTACAAATTGTGTATTTAATACACCCTCAGCCTGAGAAAGTAATTGTAGATAGAGAAAACTCCTTAAAGCATTCAAGTAGTATGCAAAAAAATACATGGGCTTTGACTTTGTTTAGTTTGTTGGTTTGAATGTTGTGGAGAAGATCTGAAGACCTACTGGCCAATCTGAAGACTTTTTCCATTACAGTTTACAGTATTTGCTGATAGATTCAAAAGTAATGCGTATGTTTCCAACTATATGGAAATGACTAAAATATCTTCTTTATCGATAAATATAAAGCCATGCCTGTGACAGAAGGGGAAAGTCACACTGCACTATGTTTTTACCAGAAGTCTATGTGAACTTTTTATTTTTGAGTATTGAGGGGGGGAAAAATATATAAAAGAAGTCAAAGTAATGCTTTGTGTTGTTTGTTTGCACAAAACATATAAGACAAATATGCAATATAATCATTGATATTAATACCACAGACAAATGCGTCATTCTGATACATTGCTTGCCCACTGTTATCTTTACTATAAGAAGAGTCATTATTCACCATTTATATCCTGGCTAAATATAGAACGGAGCTTCAGCATTGTGCTCTCAGCTACATTCATGTGGTGTCTTATTTAGGTGAGAAATAACAGCAGTAAATAGTTGGGAAATTAAATATTTATATCAATGAAATGATCTCTCAGAAGAGCTTTGTCCGTGGTGCTTCTCCCAGTTGAATATTTGTTAAAAACAGTCTTGTACACCTGTCTTCTGTTCTTGTCACTCCATGCGCTTCCATCTGTCCTAAATTTCCTCATGTCCTTGTATCCTCTCTTTTTGTCCTCTCTCCCATGTTCCTTCCCTCTTTGCCATCTTACAGCAGCCGTGCCCCGCCGCGCCCCCACCCCCAGCGGAGCCGTCATGTGGCAGGAGGCCCGCAAACATGAGCGCAAGCTTCGTGGCATGATGGTAGATTACAAACGCCGAGGAGAGCGCCGGCGAGAATACTATGAGAAGATAGTAAGTGACTCATCTAGCTGAGCAATGTATTCAGAGATACTTAAATATTCTAATACCTGTGGCAGCAAGCCAGTGGAAATCTAATCCTCTTCGTTCAAAGTGCTGTTGGCTCTCTCTGGAATGATAAGATTTTTATGACATCCAATTTCTCAAGATCTTCCTTAGTTGTCTTTTCTGTTGAGGCGCTATTTTGAGCTTTAAGTTGGCTGATGCACGGAGACTTCTTCACCTTCTTTTTCTGCCAGTTGTTTTTTGTTCTGTCTAAATGGAACCTTATTTAGATGACAGATGAAAAAAAAATTGTATCAGATTTGCAGCAGCATTTTGAACAATGAAGAAAAGATTTATTCAGCCAAAACACTGTAGAGTAGCACCATGCATGTGTGGCCTAAATTGTGCTTCTGATTTGAATAGAAGATGAAATTGAAGAGTTAAAGGGCTATACAATAATATCTTCACGTTTCGTTAGTTGGTTTATTTCGCCACAGGATGTTATTGTATTGTCACTTGACTGCCTCTTGTTTTTTGTCTCAACAGAAAAAAGATCCAGCTCAGTTTCTTCAGGTTCATGGCCGAGCCTACAAGATCCATCTGGATCCTGCTGTGGCACTGGCTGCAGAGAGCCCCATCAACATGTGAGGAAACACACACACACACACACACACACACACATATGAATAGCATATTAAACATCACACATACCAGATGCACAGTGCTTGTGGGGTCTCGCTGATCTGACTAAACCTCTTTCTCTTGTTTTATCAAAAGGATGCCATGGCAGGGAGATGCCAATAATATGATTGACAGGTTTGATGTGCGGGCACACCTGGACTACATCCCCACCTACACGCCTCCACTGCTCAGCACATCGTAAGTCTTAAAATTACCTAACCTCACATTTAACCCCAGAATCAGTCCAATGTGAATATTTTGTGTAATTTCTTGCCTAGTGATTTTACACCATTGTGGTTGTGGAGACATTCATGCATTCTTCACAGATTACATTACATTATGACATTTGAAGCACTTGAGTCAAGTAGAGCAAAAGTCATAAATAAAACAAAGTGCAGTGATGTAACATAAAATTATGTTTTCAGAGAGAGTGTTTTGCAGTATTAAGCAGAGAGGCTTTTGTCTTGTTTGTTTTTATTCATTCGTTTGTTCATTCAGTTGTTTTCATACTGCTGCAATCAACACAATAAGCTCGTTTATCTTATATATAGAACCAGTGAGTGTATGTATTATAAACTTGAGCCAAATAATTTTATAGGAGATGTAAAGCTGTGGAAAAAAATATTCAGCCTTTTGGCTGAAATGCATCAGATGTTCAGTGAAATGTAAATCAACTGTGTTGCATATTATGCAAACAATCGTTAAAAAAAAGTCCTTCGAAGTTTTCATTGTGAAAATCATGGTTTTTACTTCAGTTCAACATTTCTCAGAATTCATTAAGAATTCAAAAATTTGAATGTTTTAACTGTTTTGCTGTACGTCACCTCACAGTCTTGTTACTCTATTTGTTACTGGTGGTCAAAAACACTGGTTGTTCTGGTCGTTACTGTGTCTTAAAATAACTCTCATTAAATAATTTAGCAGGTCATTGGTGAGGTTATGTTTTCTACACTGCTTCATGGTTGGATGTTTCAGCCTCAGTTAGAAGGAAAATGCTCAATGTGGTGAGATTCAAGTATTCAGTCAAGTGGTAAATGTGAAAAACATCCTTCTGCTCTTTGTCTCATACAGTACCCCAGAGCAGGAGATGGAGGAGAGAAAGTGCAATTATGAGCGCTACAGAGGCCTTGTGCAGAATGACTTTGCCAACAGTGGGTATCATAACGTTGAATGTCATTTGACTGTCAGGAGCTACAACAGCGCTGAGTAATACATCCATTAATTGTTGAGCATTGTCAGTCCACTGTTAACACATTTCACACATGCACAGTGCTATGTATGTGTTCTTAATGTGCCTATAATAGTCTGTTAACCCTCCCTCAGTGGGTATATTTTGCAGTGCTGTTGTGTTCTTAAACTCCCTGCTGTCCTCCCACAGTCTCTGAGGAGCAGTGTTTATACCAGATCTACCTGGATGAGCTCTACGGTGGCCTGCAGAAACCAAATGAGGAGGAGAAGAAAAAGTATGTCTGTAAATATTATTAAATGGGATGTTTAGTTTTCCTACATTATTTTTAGAGTTTGTTTGCTCACTGAAGCATTTAAGTTGGTCATGTATTTGTAAATCTTTCCTCCCATTGTGCAGACTGGCTGAAAAAAAGGCCACCATTGGTTACACCTATGAAGACAGTACTGTGACAGAGCCCGACCCCCCGTCAGACAAAGATGAAGACAATTCAGAGAACAGTGAATCTGAAGAGGATGAGGGCATCCCCGATATTGGTGAGGAAATGGGTACAGCACTAATGACATTTACACATTAGGAAATATAAAACTTCAGAGACAGAAAAAAATTAGCAGTTAAGCTAAGCATCTTCAGAAACAGGATGCAGAGCAGAAATGTGCTCAAAAGGTATAATCACAGCTTTCAGTTTGTAGATCAGCAGGAAGATAACAGTCATATCTGGCCTAATATATGTAGAAATCATCCATCCACTCAATGACATTTACTTCATTCCCATGAACTGGGTATCTATTCTGAAAATACACATCTTCTCTGTCACTGCAATTATTTGTTATACACAAGTATGAGGGTAGAATTTGCTTTGACATGTTTCATTGTGAGGTGTTGTGTGTGTTTGTGTATGTGTGTCTGTTTGTATTCAGATGTGGAGGTTGACGTTGATGAGCTGAACCAGGAACAGGTGTTGGATCTAAATAAAATAGCAACCCCATACGGAATGGCTGAAGGAGACTTTGTTAGGTAACACCTCACTGATTATATTATCATGTCCGCAAGTCAGATGTCGAGCAAAGCAAAAATACTGGTTTGGAAGAATGCAACACCCATAGGTCTTGAAATGTGCTGTGATTTGTGATCCTCAGTTCACAAATATGTAAGATATTCACTGGTGAGTGGCCGTGTAGCCACAGGCTTATTGAGTTCATGTCGCCATCACATAGAGCCTCTTCTTTTATTGCAGTGAACATGGACAGTGCAGCCTATTCAAAAAAGAAATCTCTATATATTTAGATCTCGCAAGTAGTTTACTGTCTTTCAGAAATTCCCTGAGGATGCTTCTTGACGTGGGTCCATGTTCACACACTCTTGCTAGTGTGATGAGCTGAGAGGAATAAACTTCACTTTCCATTTTCATAGGATATTACACCCAAAATCAACTACATGACTCTGTTGTGTGTTTTAGGACTGCAGTTGTTTTTGGCTCGTTGTGTTGACGTTAAACTGCCGAACATTTTGTACCCTTGACATAATTATTGTGTTGATTAGTGTAACACTGTTAACGTTATACATGTTTTTAGGATGTTGAGGAAAGACAAGGAGGAAGTGGAGGCTATCAAACATGCCAAGGCTCTGGAGGCAGAGAAGGCCATGTACTCTGTAAGATAACATCCACTGAGGAATTTGTGTCTTATGATTGTAATAGGCACCTTTTTAAGTGATGTGTTTGATCATCTCAGGGCCGGCGATCTCGCAGACAAAGGAGAGAATTCAGAGAGAAGAGGCTAAAAGGTAGACAGATCAGCCCACCAAGGTAATTTTATGTTGCCCTTATAGGTTTTTTCCCTTATTAACAACAGTCCACTTGCCTCACAGCATTTTAACTTACATCCTCATCCTTTTATGTTATATTGCAGCTATGCCAGGAGAGACAGTCCAACCTACGATCCTTATAAACGGTGAGCTGACTACTTGATTTGCTTACTCCCTGATTTGTTGTGTCTGTATTTGTGTGTTTGAACTTTATTTTCTGTTTCTTCTGAACTCTCTCAGGCCGGAGTCGGAGTCGAGCTCTGAGTCAAGATCACGCTCTCGTTCCCCTGGTCCAGAGAAGATCACCTTCATCACCAGCTTCGGAGGCAGCGACGAGGAAGCTGCAGCAGCAACGCAAACAGCCGCTCCTCACACTGGCCACGCCCCCTCCAACTTGCAGCACCCTGCAGGTCATAGCAGGGGCTCCCGGTCGGTAACTTTCCATCTTCCTGGCTTTTCATTGGTTGTTTTCCTCTTACAGTCAGTTTGTTGTCTGTTGAAATGACCACAGCTGTTGAGGCAGAAAGAAATACTGACGATGAAATACTGATTTTTGTGGTAGGTGAGGTGGGCCTCCACAAGTAAAGTCAGTGCAAAGAGTTGTTACAAAGTAACAAATGCACCTCTCCCACACTGCATGTGTGCTTTGACAAAATATGTGTGATTGGATAGTTTTAAGCGTTGACACACATTATGGCAATGCAGTGACTGACAAGTAGGGGTGGGCGATATGACCTAAAATTTATGTTCACACATAAATGAAAGGGATACTCCACTCAAAACAAGATTATACCTCTTTTCACTCTATTAACAATGTAGAGCAACACATCTTAGGAAGAAAAAACAATAAAGAGAAAATGGATGTGTTTATTGGCTCCAAATAGGAATGAAGATGAGGTATAGCCAAACACGTGTTTTGAAAGGAGTAACCCCATAATGTAGGTTAATTATTAAATGTAATGTCATTCATTCTTGGAGTTAGACAAGGGGGGAGATTAGGCATCTAACAGTCGGTGTACCAGTGGGCATGTGCATCAAGTACATTTAAGTATGGCGGCAGACAGACATACCTACAGCACACAGGGAGCAGCAGAGGGAGCTTTCCTGTACAGACAAAACCAGCTGAGCTTCTGTTACAGTATGAAGTGTAGGCACAAAAAGCGATGTGAAAAACAGTTAACCACGTTCAGCCTGCTACTCTGTATATTTAACTGGCTTCAAATGTGGCTTCATATTTACACAGTTTCTTTGACTGTCCCTCAATAACAATTACAACAATATTCCAGCTTGTTGGTCTACAATAGATGCTTCTAGCCACATTAGCCACAGAACATGCTAATACCATTTCAATGGGCTAACTATAAAAATAAACTGTAAAGCAACATAAAAAAGGCAAAACTGACCAGTTATAAGTGTGAAGTCACATCAATCCATCCTTGAGCTTCACTTTTAAAGCGCATCCTGTTTTGCAGAAGTAAAATGAGTTTTCCAGTGTTGTGGGGACATTTCCATCAAGTTACTCCACTGGGTCTTCACTTCCTCACATGGTGACAGTAGAGGAAGACTTGTGTGTTGTTTCTTGCAGCCAACAGCAAAGACATTGGCATGTTTCGCTTGTAATGTTAGCTTTCACATCTTCGTGTTACTGGAGTCAGTGTTGTAGCAAGGAAAATAGTAGTTACCAGATGTAACTCCAGTTCTGTGAGTACATGCATAGTCCTCTACCTGCATGTTCTCACAGCCACAGTGAAGTGCATTACTTTTGATATGCTAAAGCTTTTATGGTGGTATTGCAAAGTCCATGTCTGTAACTGTGACGAAACCGGTATTCCGCCCACCCCTACTGGCAAGTAAATGAAATTTAAACATTTGATCATTTGTGCCTATACAAAGTTGACATGTGACAGTAAGATTTCTTTAAAACAAGAAAACAGACGTCTTCTGAAAATAGGCTAGGTGCTGGGCTGATGTTGTTACTCAAACAATGCATCTCTGTTTATCCAGGAGACGAAGGTCATCCTCCAGTCGCTCCCCTTCCTCCTCCTCTCGGTCCTCCTCTCGCTCTTCTTCCCGTTCACGCCGTGCCCGACGTGGACGAGGAGGGAGGGATGGGCGGCGATCCAGGACACAATCACGGTCGAGACGACGTTCCAGATCTCACTCCCGGGGTAGAGGAGGGAATGGAGGGACCGGATCCTGGAGGAGACGTGACCGGACACGCTCGCGGTCCAACGACCGAGACAGAGATCGAGAGAGGGACAGAGACAGAGACCGGGACAGGAGACGATACTCAGCACGCAGGCGAACGAGGTAGGACTCCCAACGTCTCCCAACAGTTACTGATTTATACTGCACATGACAGTGACTCAAGCTCTCTTTTCGTGTACTGTCAGGTCCCGCTCCAGCTCACGACAGGGGGGCAGCTTGAGGCGAGGGGGTCGAAGCAGTGGAGGACACCGGCGGGGAGACAGCAATAGTCGTAGTCCCTCTCAGTCCCCCAGTCGCACTAACCACAGTCCCTCCCCTGCTCACAGAGGAGCCCAGCCCTCTACCACCATTGTCTGTGACAAGCTAAGAAAGTAAGAAGACCATGTAAACACTGTAGCAGAGACAAATCTCTGAAACATGTCTTTTTACTCTTGGTAGCTGCAGATGCATTGATAATGATGTCCTAAAAGATTGTCTTAATATGTTGGCAGTGGTCAGTTTAATACCAGTTTACCTTACAAGGAATATGCAGTTTTTGGCTGTTCATAGCAGATTTTCTTAGTCAAAGTGATATAGTAGAGGATTAAGCACATGCTACAACAGCCATCAAGCAACTTACCTAACAATAACCATTTGGGGGTAAAGCCAGCCCAATAATTATTAAGTGTTAACAAGCCATAAGAATAATTTGTTTGTTATTTGACTTGTTTATAATTGATTTTTTTTTCTACCCAATGCGTTTTTTTGTATTTTGATAAATCAGATGTCTTCTTCACCCAGCTAATCGCCTTTTCTCGTCCTCTCTCCAGGCCTGATACTCCGGGTGGTAAAGAGACGGGAGCTGCCAAAGTCAGTAAGAATTTGATCTAGCTGGGTTTCTTGCTAAAGCCTACGCCTCCCTCATCCCTGACAGGCTGACATGGTTGTCCACCAGACTGGGATGTAGAAGCCGTTGTTTCTCACAGAAAATAAAATGATGTGATTTTTTTTTTTCTTTTTTTTCCCCCACAAAGTGGATATGCACTGCAGTCAAAGCCCTTCATCTGTTTTGCAGTTGCCATTACAGTATTCTTCACCTTCTCAGTGTTTTGCTGGGAAGAATGTGAACTTGCCGACACTGAAAAGTGACAGACTGAATTAGTGCTGCCATCTCTGTATGGAGTGAACATTTAGGCACTCGGTGAAGTCATCGTCTTGATTGTGCTTCTAGTCTGGGTTGTGCATGCATGTATACATATACATGTGGGTGAGAGAGTGCAGTCTTTATATCTGTTTGTAGTCTCAAATACACTGAAGTATATCACATATCAATGACCTCAAGAGGAAGAAGATGACTTCTTTTGTCGCTCATTCTGTGTCTTATTACAGTTTATGAATCAGTATTGGCCAAGTGATCATTTAATAGTGACAGATTTGACTAACGATTGAAAAGCAACATGGGTATGCTCTGGACTTCCCGTTTCGGACTCAACAAGGAGCAGAGCATGCTCTTACTCACGCTTGCTTGCTTGCTCTTATCTTACTCGAATGTCCCACATACAAATTGAAGACTTGAGATGAGAGTTAAAGGAGCAGTTGGACATTTTGGGAAATACACTTACATCTGGAGTCAGCCAAGGAAATAGATGCCACTGTCATGACTCTTTGTGTCATATGAAGCTACAGGGAGCCAACGGTTAGCTTAGTTTAGTGCAAAGACGGGAAATGGAAAAAACAACTAGCAGGTAACAAAATCCCACTACTAGCACCTCTTAAGCTCACTGTTATATTAAGTTATATCTTGTTTGTTTAATCTATACAGAGAGTGTAAAAAACAACAGATTACAGTTTATGGGGGCTTATGTGACTGTCTTTTCTCTTATTAACAAACCAGGTATAATATGTTCATTAGTGAGCTTTAGAGGTGCTAGAACTGGATGGATTTTGTTACCTTTGGGCAGAGCCAGGCTTGCTGCTTCCCTCTGTTACCAGTTTTTATGCTTAACAGAACGAACAGTGTACAATCACAGAGTGGAAACAGTCTTCTCATCTCACTCTGCAGAAGAGGGAATAAAAATATTTCCCAAAATGTACAGCTATTCCTATAAACTAAACTAAACTAAGACCAAATTAAATTTCTTTGTTATATTCTAATACTCCGGACCATTTTCTGCCCTGACCTGTCTACTCTTTTCACTGCATTTCCCAGCAAGGAAGAAAAGATTTGAATATACTCAAACAGACAAACAGTGTAGAAGGTATTATCTGCCTCTCTGTAAAAACTTGCCTGCGGTGTTGTGACCTGCAGTTTTTCTTGCCTGGCCAGGTTTAAACGGCCCAGCGATGGGCGTGTCACTGACAAAATGCCACTGGCTCTCTCTAAACTCTGTGAACTCACCGGACCTGAACTTGCCCACGTCCCACTTTCTGACCGACTCCCTCTCCTCCTCCTCCTCCTTCTTTTTCTCTTTATCCTTTTCCTTCTTCTCCTACTGCCGTCCTCCTCCCTTTCATTTCTCTGACAGTTTGTAAATATAAATATATTGTGTAAAGGTTCATGTGACTGGATCCTGTCCTGCTTCCAAACTATTCTACAGCAGCTGCAAGCAACAGCAGCAGTTTCCCTCTGTCCATGCGCGCGCGCGCACACACACACACACACACACACACACACACACACACACAGCCCGTTCAGCTAGAAAGATTCCAGTGTGCTTGTTGACTCAACAAACATCACACTTAATCAATTTATCTGCGGCCTTTTTATCTCCACCAGCTACTGTACAAAAGGTGATGGCACTGATATTGTATAACAGCACAGTGCCTTTGATCTCTCTCTCACGCACGCACGCACGCACGCACGCACACACTTTTGTCAGGCTGTTAAAGGATGTGCTGCTAACACAATTGTGTCACCTGCAGCCCAAGATGACCCCACAGGAGCGTCTGAAGCTACGAATGCAGAAGGCGCTCAACAAGCAGTGTGAGTACCACTGAGCACTGAAACTCAGAACATGTCATGATTTTTTTGTCTCATTGTACAAATTACAAAGGTATTAAAGTATAAGTCACCCCCAATTTGCTTTGGTTTTCTTGTCCTGCAGCCAAGGCGGATAAAAAAGCAGCCCAGGTGAAGATCCAGCAACAGGAACATAAACGACAGGTGTGTGTGTGTGTGTGTGTGTGTGTGTGTGTGTGTGTGTGTGTGTGTGTGTGTGTGTGTGTGTGTGTGTGTGTGTGTGTGTGTGTGTGTGTGTGTGTGTGTGTGTGTGTGTGTGTGTGTGTGTGTGTGTGTGTGAGAGAGTGCAAGTGTGTTTTTTTTTTTTTTTGGGGGGGGGGGCACTTAGAAATTGCTACTCTGTCATTCTGCATCTCCCCTCATTACTCTGTGTTTATTTTACAGGAACGAGAGGGAGAGCTACGAGCCATGGCACGCAAAATACGCATGAAGTAAGAATCTGTGTGTGTGTTTTTAAGTGTACTGCTTGTTATTTGGGTGTTGCAGTTGTCTGACCCAGAGGCTCTGCGTTTAGGGAGCGCGAGAGACGTGAGAAAGAGAGGGATGAATGGGAAAGACAATACGGGCGACAGAGCCACTCGCCCTCTCCTTCCAAATACGGTGAGACCTTAAGTTTCTGATCACAAATAGCCATATGGATCTAATATATAATAGTACTTTGGTTTAGCAGTGTTTATTGTGTGTGTGTAGTCCTGCCTACTCAATCAGAAGTAACCAAAATATTTAATCAGCTACGCCTCTGTCTGATTTGCTGGTGTCAGTTTGTGCTCTGACAGTTTTATTGGCTTTAAGATGTTCTGGCATGCTATTGTTTTGATCGTGCGCTCTGTGTCCTCTGTCCCTCAGGCCGAGAACACAGCTCATACAGAAGGTATGCAAGAAGCCACAAGAATCTGCACAGCTCTGATGCAGCAGACTCATTTGTGGGATCTGTTCACATTAATGCACAAACACTATCTCAAAGGCCTTTTCTATGCAGTACTTCAGCTACTTTGGCTTTCTCTTCATTCAGCTATCAAGTCAGTTTGGCAAGTGTTGGGGTAGAAGTCAGGCCAAGTCCGAGAACAAACATAATCCATAATACATGTTAATGCCTCAAGTCAAACAAAATGCCTCAAACTTTTCGCTGAGATTAATTTTTCTTGAGAACAGAAACTTCTGGCATTTTGAACTTCAGATATTCGTTAATATATTTTTAGAAAGCGAGTTTAAAAATGTTTTAGTAGAGCCAGATGTCATTGATGTTTTAGAGTTTAAAACCATGATAACAATAAATCAGCTTGTTGTTTCTTTTTGTTTTTCTTACTTGTAACCAAACTGCAGGGTGTCCCTAAAAACTCTTAACTTCAATTATATAAATATTTGGCCTTACAGCTCATTAAATATGAATTTGTGAGATCTTAATTGCTACAAACAGTTTATATGATTTCATCCTTTTGTCAAATAAGTCAAGCTCTTCTGAAAAAGTCCACATTTCTGATGTTGCAAATCTTGAAACCTAATACTGTCTTTAATTTATATCTGCGCTTAACTGTTGACACAATGTAGATTAACCTAACTCTAATATCCACGTTCCTATATAAAACCTACCTGTGCACGGGAGCACATAACCTGCAATGCTCGAATAAAAAAAAGATGCTTTGTCTGAAAAGGTCTTAAAAAGGATTTAAGTGTCTGATACCTGTAGACAGATTGAAATGTTAATAATAAACTTTATTTATACAGCACTTTTCACAGCAAAGTTACAAAGCGCTTTACATGGTTGAATTAGGATTAAAACATTTCAGAACTGAAAATAAAAAGAACGGCATCACGGAGCAGAATCCCCTTTTTGTTTGCTTTTCTGAGACATGTACAGTTGAAAGTGTTGTAATAGAGAGTTTGTCACTTTTTTTCTGCAATGTCCTGTCCAACACACACTCAATCACGAGTCTGTGAGATACTTCTATGACTCAGTATATTGATCCAGAAGTCATCCATTCTTATTCAGACTAACCAGTAAATCTGTGTTAATCCTAAATCAGAAAGACGCAATCTCTGATTCACATATTAAGAAGAGGTTGGCAAACCACCAGTATATGAAATACGGGATTGGAGACTGCTATTTGCCCCAAACAGACAGGTGTTGAATAGACAGAGTAACACTAAACGATTCAGTGTTTTGATGCTACTAAAGGCTTGTTTACATCAGTATTGTGTGTAAAAGCTGGATTTTATATTAGGTTATGATCGATTGAGGAAGAAAATGCTTCTTTTTGAACTGTGAGCTTGTTTAGAGACACCTGCCCATTTTCTGTCTGATGTCACATTCTCAGCTTGATACTGATTCATCTTTCATTTTTCCAGGAGGTCGCGGTCTCGGTCACGGAGTCCATACTACCGATACTGAGCTATGGAAAACATGGACACATGGATCCTTCACTGCTGTCCTCTGTCACTGGCACACATCCTGTCCAACAAAAAGCCTACCACTGGTTTCTTCTGCATGCTCTTTTATTCCTCTTCTGCCTGAACAGTTATCAACACGGACTCACCTGGAGACGTACGTTTGCGTTTCAGAGTCCTTAATAGTAAGCAATATCTCACCTTTTACCTCACATCTTCCTCATTTCATTACGCCCTCTGTCTGCCTTTTACTTTTCTCTAACAAGAAATGCTCATACTAAAGACCGTTTGAAACAACTTTCATGAACTGTTGTACAGGATATTTATACACATCCATTTGAAAACTCTGCAAACAAAGATCATGTATGAATTGAATCTATCGACCACTCTTTTATATTCTCTGTCCTCTGCCAACCGGTTAAAAGCAGCAAATAACTTTTTTGTCCTCAGTAATGTGGAATGTTCAGTACAGAACAAATAAAACTGGCTTTGAAAGTATCTGCTCAGTTTATTTTTTCCTGTCTTGAATTCCTGTTGGGTTCACATGTTATATACACACACACAAAATAATGTTAATTTAGGTTCCTATATGAAATTAATTTGGTTTAGCATTTGGTCTGCATACCTTAAATAACACGCTCTGTGATCGAGACCTCTTAGTTCCCGTCATTTTTTCAGAGGGCGGCAGTTTCTTATTTTCAACAGGAGGTGGCGACAAATCTCAGCTCTGCAGCCAGAGACGCTTCACTGCGGCTTCCTGTCACTTCACTGTCATTCTGCGACCTGTGAGGCATTTTTTCTGGCTGTTTGCAGTATTTACCGCCGTTTATCAGTCACAGCTGCTCAACAAGAAAAGGAGAAATGAATGTTCCTCTGGTTCCAGTTTGGTTTCGGAGACACCTGTAGAAAACCAAAGAGGTAGTTCCTCGGAGCTGCGTAGGAGGAACTAAATGTTGATTTCCACTATCGGATGTGAAATTATTGATTGAAACACAGGTCCGAATTGAAAAGGAGTGTGTGTATATATATATATATATATATATATATATATATATATATATATATATATATATATATATATACATAAATTAAAAAGCCTATAAAGTGACACAAGAGCGTCTTCAGGGAGCGTGTTACCCGAAGAGGGCGGGGTCAGGGTCGTGGAGCGGGGCGGGCGGTGCCTACAGTCGCCCATGCCCCCTTTTGCCCTCCGCTCGCAGCGGGGGAAGAAGCGTGAACTTGAACGCAGCCTTCAGTGCTGAGTGCGAGTCCAGGCAGAGGCCAGCCAGTCTTATCAGTCTGCCCCCGCCGCTCGGCTTTCGGTCAACTTATCGGAGAAGGAGCAGCTGGACGGTCTTTGGTGTTTGGAGGATTTTTTTTTTTTTTTTTGCCTGTTTGGGACTCAGAAAGGTGCCAGACGCGGAGCGCTCGACGCGATGTCCAGGCGCAAACTTGGAAGCAGACCGCAGCACCTGAGTGCAATTCAAGGTAAGCCGGAGTGAGCAGCGATATGTGGGCGCGTTGAGAGTGTCGGACGGACGTGATGTTGTTTTAGGTGAAACTAAGATAAATTCAGGTCACAGCTTTGTTTCAGTGGAAGTCTGCGCGCGTGGTTTGGATGCGCGCTGGCACCACATGATGGACGATTATGTTCTTTTAATTATGAAGCATGTAAAAAAAATGCAACACTTTCCGGGAGCATTTAAACTATCTTTGTCTGTACGATGACCTCAATCATGCCAACATGGATGTATTTTTAATCTCTTCTATAGACTTCATAAGCAAATATTTGAATAAGGGATTAGAATTTTCTCGTCATGTTTGTCCTGATGTGTACCATTACTGCACTTGTGCTCATAGAGGAAGGACCGGTTTATTGGCACGCTGTCTTCAGGCTACAGGTCCGAACACGATGATTAATATTTCCAGGTTAGACGATGATCAAGTTTCTCTGTCGGTCTGTGGGACAGTTTGCCTGCGCTGCCTCTGGGACACACAGGAGACTGGGTCCACCCTGCTTCTTGGCTTATAGTGATATAGCTTTTAACATTTATTTGGGACAATTAAATAATGTTAATAATAATAAAAGAATATATCCCATTCAGACTCTCTGTTTGATCCCATTCAGACTGATCAAACATGAAGACAACGACGCAGCTCACAGAGAAAAGAGATGTTTGAAAAGAAATGACAGAAACTTCAACCCCATTTGTGTTTTTTACAGTTCGCTCTGGAGACCAGTGGTGCGTGTCTGCTGTGACCACAGGCCCTGACTCAATCGTGTGTGTGTGCGTGTGTGTGTGTGTGTGACCGCGCCTTGCAAGTCTGCACAAACAGCGCAGCCCTGAAACAGGAAAGGTGACATTTTTCAGCAACAACTGGCGAGATCCGACTTCAGACTGTACTGTCTGTACCTGTCCTCTATGTTAGCCGGCCTAGCCCGGGCAGGTGGATCCAGTCGAGACATCAAGGTGTGCCAATGACCGCGTTGAGCAATAGTCTACTGACCCCCCCCCCTCCTCCTCCTTAAGGAGCTCTACCTGGGAGACTCTTTTTTTTTTTTTTTTTGAAAGGAGAGGTTTGGTTAAAGTTGTGTCCACTGCTTCACTCCTCACTGCTCCTGTCTGTAGGTGTTTCTGCTCTCTGCTTACCACACAAGATTTGTCAGGTTGTTAAGGTTGAATCAGATGAGCTGTCCTGTCCGCACACACACACAGGCTGCTCTTATCTCAAACACCTTCAGTCATTTTTTTTTTCTCTTTTATTGCATCCACTTCCTGTTGAGAAACACCCGCTGCCTGTGGCTGGTATGGCAAGTAGTAACTTTGAGCGAAAGGTGAAAGCCTTGGTCGAAGTGTTGCATTTTTTTTTAGATCAATAATTTCACTTGTCAGCACATGGTGGTCTAGTTAACTGGGGGGGGGATGTTCCTGCTGAGGTGGACAGTTGTGCTCCCTCTCTGCAGCCAGCTGTAGCCTCAGTCAGAGCGAGCGAACCAGTTTTGGGTTAGTTAAAGGAAGTGGTCAGTATTGGCTGAGCAGATTGGCCTCGTTGCTTTAGAGCCCACAACTGGAACTAGCACTTTCAATCAGCACGCCTGTTTGTTGTTCCACTGACGTTGAACAGTATTTGTGCCAGTCGGGGTTGTTAATTTGTAAGAGCGCAGTCAAAAACTCCCCAAGCAGAAATGTGTGTTTTGGAGACATGGCTACAGGTTGGTGACACCTACCCTCTGAGGGAAAAATGCTTCAGAGAAACTGTGAACCTTTTCAGAAACAGTGTCGTGTGTCGAGGATAACTCACACCCATCCACCACAGGAAGACAACAGTGAAAAATTGGAGAGTGAAATGGGGTTTTCTCAACCCATCTGGTCATTATTTTCCCAATTACTTGTTTGGTCTATGAATTTAAGAAAAGTGTGAAAATGCCTGTTGCAAATTCCCAAAGTCCAAGGTGACGTCTTCAGATGTCTTGATTTGTTTGACCAAATGTCCAAAACCCAAAGATGCTCACTTTACTGTCAAAAGAGACTCAGGAAAGAGATGCCACAGTGTTTAAACCCCTGTGTAATGAACTGTGCTTGTGCTTCTGTTATGTTTTTCTCTGCTGCCTCTGTTAAATGTAAAAGGTTCAAATGAAGTAAAGTTGTATCTGTTACTAACTGAACCTCCCTTGAAATGTTTCTCAGATGCCACTGACATGGCAGATGACATCGGTCCCTCAGACGACCAGCCTCCTCCTCCTGCTCCTCCACAGGTCCGGGCTCCCGACGAGGGTCGTGACCTCCTGACCTGCGGCCAGTGCAGCCGGGCCTTCCCCCTCGCCCACATCCTGGCGTTCATCCAGCACAAACAGGGCGGCTGCCGCCGACGCCAGGCCCCCAACGCCAACGCCACACCCCCCTCGCCTGCCAACCGAGCACAGCAGCGCATCGCCAGCGCCGAGCTGGGGCCGGGCTTCATCGAGCTGAGGAGAGGGGCTGCCAGGGACAGGGCCTGGGGGGAGGAGCCCGGCGTGAAGGCGGAGCACAGCAAAGCAGGTGAGTGAAGAAGGAGACGCCAAAAAGGAGGGCAGGTTGCTAATTAGTGACTCTGTTTTTTGCTTTGTTTTATTGTTTTTTTTTTCCAACTGCCCTCCTCTTGGTTTAACAACTGTCCCCCCCTCAACCACCTCACGAGTCCAGCTCATTAGCTAGCTGTTGCCATTAGCAGACCTGCGTGAGTTAGTGATGCACAGGCTAATTGTGTGGAAAGGATAGGCGTCGGGAGCGTTCAGAGGGTGCTCGGAGGGTCCCAAAGGTCTCCACACGGAGCAACTGTGCTCCAGAGCTCCTTCCCATCTCCCTGACTGTCAGTCTCTGAGGTGGAATGGCCAGGTAAACATGTTTCTCCCTCTCTGTCATCCCCCAACCCCTGGACAACAGAGACTGGAACCACGTCCTCTCGAAACCAGCAGAGGAGCGCATGTCAGCGCTGCTGAGGCCGGTCTTTTGTAGAGGGCTGTGATGGTTGCAGCTCCAGTACGACGCGGGCACAGAGGAGCGGATGTGAGGCCGTTGGTGCAGCTCTCCTCGCTGTCATGACACTGTAATGGAGGACGTTGCATCATGTGCAGCTCCTCTGCTGTTCTGCCCTGTGCTGAGCCACCTGAGCTCCTGGGAATCTCCTCCTTTTTTCTTCATCTCACGCATCTTGTCTCCCCCTTCTTCCTCTTGTGTCCACATTTTCTGAGTCTTAAGCAATCTGCACCATGCATTAGCACTGATTTTCCTAAAGGTCTTTTTCTTCACGCCTTTTCTGCTGCTGCCTTTTTTTGGGTTTTTTTTTTGGGTTTGTTTGTTTAGAGAAGGAGAGCGCGGACACCCTGATGATCGTGCCAAATAGAATATGTCACGGTGGGGGTCAATCAGCAATTCATGAATTCTCATTAAAATCCTTTTGAAGAATTTTCATTTCTCGTGCCTAACAATGCGTCTGAGATGGAGCAGAGTTGTTGTGTTTTTGCTGCAAAGGTCAGATGTATTTGAAGGTCGTGCGAGTGGAGAAGGGTGTAGCTGACTGCAGATGGACAGAGCGTCTTGCCACACACTCGCAGTAGGTGTGAGTGCCCCTTTTGCATATTTTGAAACTCTCTCTGTCATGTACACACACGTTAGCAGTTCCTTCCTCTGTGTAACGCTCGGGGGACTGGTGCACGCTCCGTTTCCGTTTGTCCACAGCCTCTCTTGTTTTTCTGCTTTAGTCTGTTTTCCGTCTCTTGCTCGCTGCCACCAGTTTAGCGATTCGGTGCCCGCAGGATTATACAACAAACCAAACATGTGCACGAGGTGAGGGGGAAAAGAGCATGACGGCTTGTGAATAATGAAGAAGTGGATAAGTTTGGATTAAAGTTTTATTAGCAAATGTGGGTTGTTTGGAGTTTGTAATTCACCAGCTTTTAGTGTTTTTTATCTGGTTGGATTTTATGGTTCGTGACATAAAGTTTGATTCGCGTTGAAGTAGCAAAGGGCGGCTTTAACTGGGCGCCCTGCAGCCTTGAGAGTAATAGGAAGTCTTGTTTTACTTGAGTGGCGTATCGTGGGAGGGAAACTGAAGCTTCTGAGATGACTGAGAGTGAAAGAGCAGTTATCCCGCAACAGAAAGGCCCTCCATCTTTTTTTCTGCGTTGAGGAGAGAAGCGGCGAGGACGGAGGAGAAAAGGGGGTAGAAGAGGGAGCGGGATGGATTACTGAAGAGCCGCGTGCATCTGTCTCATTCCTTTTTATTTATTCTCCTTGTTTGTTTTTTTTCCTCATCTCCAACATCTCCCCCCTCCTCATTTCTTCCCCCCATCTTCAACACACTTTCGCTTTGCCCTCTTTCAATCCCCCCCTTCCCACCACCTCCTCCTCCTCTCTTTTCTCCTCCCTCTGCCTCTCAAGGGAAAAGAGATTCTGCCTGCTGCTCGTTAGTGCTCCCAGCCAATCTGCATTTTTAATTAGTAGTTATTGCTTCTGCTTAATATTCAAGTGCTACCCCGGGCCAAATGGGAATCCTTACAAAAAAAAAAAAAAAAAGCGAGGAGTGAGAGGGGAGAGAGGGAAGGAAAGAGAAACCGGCTGGGTATTGTGTTTCACTCCAGGACCCCGAGACAAAAGCCCCCCCCCCCCCCCCCCCCCCCCCCCCCCCAACCCCTCACTGCCCCCCTCAGGGAAAGATTTGGAAGGTTTTGAGGGGGGAAAAGGGGTGAGGAGAGTCGGGGTTGGAGGATGGGTCTCAAGTACAATCCAAAGGGGGTGACATATTTTTGTGGCGTCTCTTGGCCCCCCGTACTACATTATAATCTTTTTATCTCATTTTCTTTTTATCTCCTGAGCCCTGACCTACCTATCTCTCTCTCTCCCCCTCTCTCTCTCTTTTCCTCTTTTTTCTGCTCTCACTCTTCACCCTATTTTTAAAAGAAGTATCTCAACTTCTGCTGGGTTTCTCCTCAGGCTAGGTTAAAGGACATGAACACTACGGCTCCTCTTGTCTCCAGACAGAGGGAGGGCGGGAGAAGGGGAGAAAGAGAAAGAAACAGTTGCTCTCTTTTTCATCTTCACTCTCCTCCCCCCCTCCAGTAACATACAGAAGGATTTGACTTGAGGAAACATGAAAGAGGCTTATACCAGAGTCCGCTTTGAACCTCTCCAAAAAAGAAGAAGAAGAAAAAAAGAACTGTTTTCCCCCTCAATTTGGGGATCTTCTCTCCAATTTTGATTTATGCAGAAAGGCCTCATTTGTCAAGCAGGCTGAGTCAGTGCCTGATTTGCATAAAGCGTTCGTTTTCTACGTTCTGCTAATTAGCAATTTGCAGCTTAATTGGAGAGCGGCTCTCGGTTAGGAGACAAAGCTATCCACATATAAAAATATCTCCAGATGTACTTTGCGACACGGCTCGCCTCTCTGTCGGCCTTTCAGCTCCGTTTCTCCATTCCTTTTCTCCACGCGGCTTTTCCTCGTCTTGCTCTTCGTCACCTGACCCCCCTCCTCACCTTACACTCATTTGAGTCCGCATCAATCTTTCTGTGCCGCTCCTCTGCTAGATTTGGCTCTTATCATGTTGATGCTCATGTTCCCGTGCAGCTTTTTGGAACTTTAAAGCTGATATAATCGATATTTTTATGTTAGCAAGGGATCACATGACTGCTTGTATGTGAAAGAGGTCGCTTGTAGTGATGAAACCATAGATAACTATCACTAAACTCTCCGGTTCCTCTGATCTCTGTGGAGGTCTTTTGACTCTTCTTCTTCTGACTTTCAACTGTAGCTTTGCTCTCACCTCTGTTGTTGTAGTGTTTTTGGCCTCAGCAGGCAGCTGTTTTCTTCAGAGACCCACAGTAGACTGCATGTAAGACAAAGTGGCAGACAGACAAAATTAGCGTCTGTAGCATTAGGCAGCGGTGGGCGAAGACCAAAGATCAGAACTAAAAGGAGAGTGAATATTGGACTTAGCATCATCAGATGGACATAAACACAACTCCAAATACAAATGTATCCATGTGAAGTTCACCATGTGTGTGTCAGATGTTGTGTTTACAGCTTGTAACTAACCACATCACCTCATTTGTTCAGTCCTAGCGGATGTCAAGACATTTCAATTTTGCACATCTTTGTTTTCCAGTGCCCGAGGAGCCCTCCTATTTCACCTGCCAGCAGTGTGAAGGCGTCTTTCAATCTGCATGGGCGCTCTTACAGCACGCTCAGCATGCACACTCCTTCAGCATCTACCAAGAGGACGAGGAGGATGACATAAGAGGTGGAGGAGGAAGTCTTAAAGAGCACAAGCCTGCTGCGGCCACTCTGGACCCTCGCCACCTGAGCCAAGCTCTTGCGTCAGCCTTTCAACCGTCCGCCCTGCGCCACGGTCGCTCCCGTCAGACACACGCTGCCGCCTCCTCCAGTAACCTGCAGGCTCTGAACTTTTCAGTGCGGCTCAGGGAGCTGGCAGAGGGGAATAATAATACCACCGCGGGCAGCTCCCCCGGAGGCCTGATGCTGTCTCCGTCCTCTTCCCCACCAGCAGCCTCTCCCTTCCCTCAGACTAATGCCCTGCAGGCTGACTTCCACTGTGAGCCGTGTGACCAGAACTTCCAGTCCCTGCGCGCCCTGTCTGCCCACCGCCGGACCCACACCTGCGAGAGGCCTTATCACTGTGGAGTCTGCGGCGAGGCTTTCGCCCAAAGCGGCCAGCTGGCCCGTCACATAAGGAGCCATCACAGGGTGACTGGAGGTGGTGGAAGTGGATATGAGTCAGTGGAGATGGTCGTGATGGAGGAGGATGCAGGCAGGCAGGGAATGAGAGGGGGGCTTCAAATGCAGCCCGGTGGAATCATGGGAAAGGGAATGGTTGGCGTGGACATGAGAGCCCAGGGTCCCTCCGAGCTAGACCTGACCCTGCCCAAGCACCCCTCCATAGCTTCAGGCCTGATGCTGCTGACCTCGCAGGTTAGACCGTCAGACAGGGAGCTTCTGAGGCTGTACCAGCGCCAGAGAGAGGGGGGAGAGGGAGGAGAGGAGGAGGCCGAGGGGCCGGGCGAGCCTCAGCACACCTCACCCTGCGCCAGCCCCTCTGAAGGCTCACTGGAGAGCGGAGAGACGGGAGGCAGCGGTGAGAGCGGCATCGCCAGTGGCAACTGCACGCCCAAACGACCAGAGATGGGCGACAGAGTGCGAGGAGTTGGGGAGTGGGAGAATGAAAGAGGAGAGATCATGGAGAGGGAGAAAGAGTGGAGCTCAGCCAAAGTCAGCGAGGTCGTGCAGGAGTGGCAGAGGGAGAATGAACGGAGGAGTGTGGCAGGAGGTGTGGGCAGCGGAGGAAATGGCAACAGTACTACGGCCGGTTCATCTGGTAAGAAGAAGAAAGATGAGGCCTGCGAGTACTGTGGTAAACAGTTCAGAAACAGCAGCAACCTGACTGTACACCGCCGCAGCCACACAGGTGAGAGACCCTACCGCTGCGGCCTCTGCAACTATGCCTGCGCTCAGAGTTCAAAGTTAACGCGCCACATGAAGACCCACGGCGCCCAGGGAGCAAAGGCTTCCTTTCTGTGCCAGCTGTGCGCGGTGCCCTTCACCGTGTACGCCACTCTGGAGAAGCACCTGAAGAAAGTTCACGGCCTGAGCCACGCCAGCGTCGGCGCGTACGCGCAGGCCAGTGCTGCAGACACTCTGGCTGCCATAAAAGCTGAAGAAGAAGCGGTGGTGGTGAAAATGGAGGAGGACGAAGCCAGTTTGGATCAGATGGAAATGGAGAGCAAAGTGCAGAGCGATGTGGTGAAAAGCGTGGCGGCAGAGGAGGGGCGGAGCCAAGCGGAGTACAGGGACAACATTGGGAGTCCAGCCATAGTGCCACCTGCGAGCAATGCAGAAGTGAGCTTAGCTTTGACTTCTGCGCCATGAGAGCTGTTCTCATTCACTAATTGACAGTAAAATGGCACTGTACAGGATTTAACTCGCCCGATCAATTAAAAAAAACTCATCCCATCATTGAACTGACTGTCAAGTCAAAGCCGAAGACAGCAGCAGGCAGCTCCGTCCTCTCTGCCAGCACGGAGGCACCCAGCAGCCATCAGCCACGTTGTGCACAGTTGTATGCAAAGCTGCTGGGTGAAACTAAGTGCCTACAGTTCTTTAGACCACAGAGCAAAACAAGGCCGTGACATTCAGCAGGGAGATTACCAGAGCTCTTGAACAGGAAGTGAACCGCCACAGTCCACACCGACACAGGAAACTGATCACCATGTTGCAGTGCAGGATGCAAAACACAAGTGATTTATCTCTCTGGTGACCCACCGGACAGGTGGAGACAGATATTAACTGTCAGATAATATAGAGAAGGGATTATATTGAGTAAAAAAAAGCCTAGCAATAGAACGATGTTAATATATTTTCAGCATCAGCGGATGGAGAGAGGTCACATTGTGCTACTTAGCTGTTGCTGGTTTTCTTTTCTTTTTTTTTGTTTGAAGACTTTTAAAGACTTAAGATGTTTGAACAGACACAGAGGTGAAATGAATCCAAACACTGTCTGCCTGCAGTTTCTCAGACTTTTAAAGGCGCTTGGTTGTCACAACACTTGTCACTGAACGTAATGTTTACAGGGCTCACAGCGCCCGGCGAGGTTGTGCTCCTGACTTTGTGACAGTATGTATGTATGGATTTTCTTTTGTTCTAATTTTATAAATGTGAATACGGAGACTTTAAAGTCTCATCTACTGACGTTTATTTTCCATGATTAGGTTCTATGCATTAAAAAAACTGCAATTTTACTTACATGTGAAACGGGTGTGTATTATTTTTCTCTATTTGTATCTATTATTGTGATGGTAATTTCTCTCTTTCACTGTTTACATTTGTAAAGTGCCGGACTGCTTGAAGCTCATGCATGTTTTTGCAGCCATTCGAAACTGTTCTTTTTGTTTGTTTTGTTGTCTGTGTTTGAAATATTCCTAATTTATGGATGCTGCATGTTGGTTGTTGTGTGTGTAACTGGAAAAAAAAAACAAAACAAGAAGCTGTTCCACTGCTGAACTACAGGGTTGAGAGTAGCCAGTTGATTGATGGAGTTTCGTGGGAAGCGAGCACTTGAGCGCGTGAGTTGTGAATGTTTTTGTGTGTACATATTGGGGGATCCTCCGGTGACACTTCTGCTTGAACCCTCTGTCCTGTCGTCTCGTGTCCACGGCTCGGCCAGTCGTAACCACCGTGCCATGCGTCTGACAGGTCATCATGTTTCAGTGATGAGGATTTACGCTCAGAAACGCAAGATAAACGATAAACAAATATAACAGGACAAAGCTGTCAAGTAGAGTGCTGCCGGCTTTGTTGTGACTACTGTGATGATGCTACCATGTCTGATTTCTACTTGCATTCATGTCAGGGAAAACAAAGTCTCATGTGTGTTGTGTAATGAATGATTGTGAATGAGTGCAGTGTAACTGTTCAGGGATAATATTATGTACATAGATTGACATTCTTGCTGTTGCTTTACTTACTATTGTTATTATTATTGATATTACCTGCCTCCACTTTTGCTAGCATCGTCTCCTTTACGCTGAACACTGGCTGTTGTGAAGCTATACCACTCTTCTTTGTAAACTCAACACCATTTTGTAATTGAGGAGCCTCAATAAAGAATTGAGGTGAAATGTTTTGTATCATAGTCTTTTTTACCCCCTCCCGTCTGTCTTTTTATGCTTGTGGTTGCTTTTCCTTTTTTTTTTTTTTTTTGTTCTTATTCTGGTACCCACAACAAAGCTTCTGAAACTATTTTAAGTATCTTTTCTCACCAGGATGTTGTCTTAGTCAGTGTGGGTCGCTTCTCTGAGGACCACAGTCAGCGCTGAGTTATTAATTTTTAATGTGAGTGTTTGGATTAGGGACCCTCACTCCTTGTTTACATCCTTGTGATGTTACCGGCTTTGTCTGGAAACTGTAATGTAATTCCAGCAGGGTGCATGTGAGTGTGTGTACTATGTGTGTATGTAGATATATTTGAGCTGGTGTCAGTCACCCTGCAGGTTTTGAGATGAGCGCAGCGAGCTGTGATGGGACACGGGCGACAGGGGTTTCTCAGGATGCAAAATTGAGGAGGGGGGTTGTAGGGTGGGCAGTTTGGTTATTGTTTGTGGGCATGTTAGGAGGCAGAGTGGGGTGGGTTGGGAGTGTCAAGGGGTTGGGATAATTGCTGACTCCATTTTAAGGGCATAAAAACCTCTGCACCAGCATCTCTGGCCTTAACCCCACCCCCAATGAAAATGATGTTCTATGATCCCTCTAGCTCATTAACAGCAGGTCTTTTAATGAGCTTTCAACAGGGCGGGGGCTGGGTAGATGAAGGGTGGGGGGGTTATTGCACCAGATGCACACCCGCCCACTCCTACCAATTACCATTGTGTTATAGAGAATAAGGAAGAAGTGAAGACGCTCGAAGCCCCTCGGACGCAGATGAGACAGTTTGTCCGTTTCCCTCCACAGAGACAGAAAAAAAACAAGGAGGGAGGACAGTACAGGTGACAAGTAACGTCCTCTGCCTCTCCCTCTGGTAAACTCTGCCCTCCCTTTCTGTTGGGCGCCACATCGAGCGCCATTTGGTGCTCGTATGGACCCAATTATGTAAGGTAAGGTGATACACAGCAGAACACAGCACAGTAGCCCCTACAGCAAGTGGATATCTTTTCCACGTCCCCGAGTGCCCTTTGTCTTCCTGAAGTCCACACCTCCCTGAGCTGCTGTCAAACCCTGCACAGGCCAGTTTTGGCACCCAAACCAGCCAATCACAACATGGAGAGTTTATAACGTCTGCAAATAGGAGAGTGAGGCCGACGCTGTGTGTGTGTTGGAGAGTGTGTGTTTTCTGTCCAGTGACTGCCACTGGGCGGTAGTAATGTGGACTTTGAGATCTAATAGTTGTGGCTAAGCTCCACAGAGAAACCTTTTGTTGTTGGGAGAGGTCGCTGCAGGAGAGAGACACAAGCACACAACCAACAGAGGATTTTAACATGTTAAACACACTTTAACTGAACACTCTTTACCTCCATAACAAGAAGATATATTGATTTAAGGAGAAGCACCTGGTCATTGTGACACTGTGTTTAAATCTTGTGCTTTCAGCATGTAAAAGACCTCAGGATCTTAACCAGGATGTTTATATTCACTTAACTAAGCAAAATATGGTCCATGCATTTAACTTTACAACTTTATACAATATGAAGTCAGAGGTGGGCTTCCAAGCCACCTCCAAACACAAGGAATTAAACTGAAATGCTGAATGTGAAATAAAATATCCATCTATAAAGAAAGAAAAAAATGTTAACCCCTTCCAGGTTAATAGACCCCAAATTTACACAAAAATGACTAAGTTGACCTCAGTGTTTCAGTGGTATCGACTGCCAGCAACAATATTTTACCACAAATATGGTAAATTATCATAAAAGAGGATGAAAAAAGAGAAAACTTCCATTTTTGCTGCAGTTTGTTTCATCTGAGTGGAGCGAAATATTTAAAAGGCCAACCTCATGGGTCGTCTTTATGGACATCAAGTGCAGTTTTCTGGCAGTTGTGTCACAGCCACTAATAGAGATTAATCTTAAAGGGACAGTTCACCCCAAAGTCAAAAATACTCTCTTCCTCATACCTGTGGTGCTATTTGTTCACCTTAAGTGTTTTGGTGTGAGTTGCAGGTTTCTGGAGATATTGGTTGTAGCTGCTCTTGAATATAATGAAACTAGATGGCACTCAGTTTGTGTCGCTCAAAGAGCCAAAAAAGAAATCCATTTGAAAAACTCAACAGCAGTGCCTGTTTTCAGAGATCATGACCCAATTACTCAAGATAATCCACAGACCTTGTTGTAATCAATTTCTTGTAGGAAGTACCATATTTTCTATCAACTGAATTACACAAACCGAGTGCCATCCAGTTCCATTATAATCAAGAGAAGGCAGACATCCCTGCAACCAGAATCTGCAGAACTCTGCAACTCACACCAAAACAATCTAGATGGATAAAAAAACGATACAGGTAAGAGGGTGGAAAAAATCTGATTTTGAGGTGAACTGTCCCTTTAAGATGATTAGCTATGAATATGCTCACAACAAAGGGAATGTATGAGCTACTATGTTTGCTTTCCTATGGGGCAGGCCTGTGGCCATGAGAGGCTCTCAGTTATGTATGAGACGAGTGCTTTATCATGGAAAAAGCCAATTAACTGGGAGTTTTTAATTACATTTCTCATGGTATAGTGTGCGAAGCCTCCAATCATCTCTGCAGTCCCAGTCCTGTTGTCCTCTCCCTCCCCAGAATAGTTGAGGATTAAATCATCGGCAGGGCAGACTGAGACGGGGATAACAAGAAAGAGAAAGATGCATTCGGGAGTGATCAGACAAACCACAGGACTCCCTCTCTGCTCTTTATCCTCGCACAGTTCCCACAATCCCCACCTTCTCTCGCCCGGCCCTCCTCCCACAATGACCGCAGAGTGAAACCTGAACCCTGGAATTACACCCGCTTCACCTCTCCTCCCTCACCCTCCTAACCTCTAACAGTGAGAGTGTGAGAGGACGGGGTGAGAGGGAGCACCGGCCCAGGCAGCCATCCGTCAATCCAGCGCCTCTGTTTGTGCCATTCAACACCTTCAGATAATGAGAGGAGGGAAAGACAAGGAGGGCTCATTCTTATGGGGGGTTATATAATGTCACTGATCACTGAGGACAAGCTCTGTGGGAGGAGTGTCAGTTCAGTTTGGTTTGAGCAGGAGGAAGTGCTGATGAGGCTGGAGACAGGTTGATTTAAAAACAAAAGGGAGGAAGTTTACTGATTTCTCTTTTCTCTCAGCGTGATACAGAGTGTGAGATCAAACAGGCAGAAATTGTTGCTGGATAATGATGGTTAAAATACATTTCAAGACTAATCTAAATAAGGCTCTTCCCTGAGCGAAGGCCATGGGCCCGTTTTCATCCCAGTATTTATGCAAAGAAAATGGTGTAGTCTTTCAGTGGATTTTAACCAAACAAATTCCTTTCTTATGAGTTTTAGCCAATAAGACAGAAAGGAAAGGATTCAGAACCCTAAATATGCATCTAAACAAAACAAGTGTCATGTGAAAATAGTTAGAGATGCATCACCTTGATATTTTCAGTTTTAATAATAATATAATATAATATAAAAAATTAACTTTGTTTGTATAGCACCTTTCATGCAGCTTAAAGTGCTTTACAACAAAGAAATCAGAAAAGAAGACAGAATGAACATAAAAACAGGCATAGAAAAAACACGTCATAATGATGTAGAAAAGGGGATTAAACTAAAGACAATGCATGAGATAAGATGGAAAAAAAAACACTGAATTATAGAAACAAAAATAAAGTTAAAAACAGATCACACAGAATGCATAAAATCAAGTAAAATTCAACAATTTAAAAGAAGTGCAGCATAACTGTGAAGCAAAGCACAAAACTTTCTGGCCTCTATCTGGAAGTCAAAGCTAGTTAAAGGCCGAAGAGAGGAGTTTTTAGATTTCGTTTAAAAATATTCAGTTGGCTTCCCTGATATCTATAGGTAGTGCCTTCTAGAGCTTTGGGGCGTAATTGATTTTCTTTTGGCTCTTACTTGGAACTTCCAATAAACCAGCAGCAGATGATCACAGTGTTCTTGAAGGCAAATAGTGAACAAGGGATTTCACAATGTAGCCTGTTCCTAGCCCATCAAGGGCTTTGTATACAAGGAGTCGGACCTTAAATCAATTCTGAATGTTACAGGAAGCCAGTGCAGAGCAGCTAAAACTCTCTCTGTGCTCTCTCTTCTCGGTTCTGGTTAATAGCCGAGCTGCAGAGTACGATTAATACGATTGGATATAATATATTAAATATGAATTGATACATTAGATAAAATAAGTTAGATTTGATACAATAAAATATGATGACATGATATTATGCATAAAATACATTAGATATGATATGATCTGATACAATATAGTAGATATATGTTATGACATGATATGATATGATATGATAGATGTGATGCAATATGATACAATACATTAGATACACGATACAATATCATGCGATATGATATGACATGATACAATACGATACATTAGATGTGACACGATACAATAAAATGTTATACATACAATACAATAGATACGATAAGATACATTAGCTAAGATATGGTATGATATGTTAGTTATGATAGAATACAATATGATAGATCATGTATGATACGTTACATTAGATATGATACAGTACATCAGAAATGATGCCACACAATACTATAAGGTAATGTTCAATACAATATGAAATGATCAGATAGGATAAGATACAGTACGATGCAATACAATATGGTGCAACATTATTATGATGTGACATGACCAGACTAGATGAAACAGTGTAAAAATATGCACAAGTCATCTGTTGCATGATAATAACACAAAATCTCAGTAAACAGTTATTACCTGACATGTAAGGCCTCCAGAGTCAACAAGTGAAATGTTTGACACTCACTTTGTGTACCCTGACATTTACGTGTGTCCCACCACCACCTCTCCCCTTTTCCTGCTGTACTGCTTGAGAGAGGTGAGCAACGTTGTGGTCAGAAAAGTTTACATGTGTTTACATCGCATTTTTAAGTTTACTTGCTGCTGTGAAGTGTGCTAAAGCATTCCTGTCATTTAATCCGTGCAGGAGCACAAACTGGTTGAGCTTGACCAGCAGTTGTGTTTACTGCTCTTTGTCGGAGATCACCTCCAAAGACGTCCGTGTCTGGATGTCACATGCAGGACTCTCAACACAGACCAGTTACAGTTATTCAGAGTGGATCATGACTCCATTTTTAGTTCTTGGAAGAACTTTGATTTCAGGACTAAACCTTCTTTTCTTGCTCTTCCATTTTGTTCATACAAAAGGCTAGAAGTTCGTTTTGTTATTGTCAGGACAATGAAATTAAACCAAGTTACTATGCCAGGTTGTTTTAGGATCTTCTGAGCATTAACTTGCACACGGCGACAAGTTGACTGACAGCAGCTGTGACTGATGAGTGGGCGGGGTAACCAAACAAATGACACACAGGTGTTTTGTGAATGGTGCTGCCTGTGCACTCGCTCTGCAGATCAATAAAGGTGTGTTTTAACAGTTTAGTACAGCATTGTTTTGGTGCCTGATCTGAGCTTCTCAGGTGGATTTTTTGTTTTGATTGGAAAAGGGTGACTTTTGCATAATATCCTGTTTACTGGCAAGTGTCTCTTTACACCGACACTATACTATTCATGTATAGGGCTTCAAGGATGAGTTAAAATGCAACCAAACACTTGCTGGCAAACTGTTCCTCAAATGTCTATTATTGTCTTTTTCTTTCTTAAATGCACACACACACACACACACGCACACACACACACACACACACACACACACACACACACACACACATTTACTCTGTTCTTGCTGCACCTGGTGACCCTCCTGGTGAACCTGACACACACACACATATTCAGTTGCTCAGGTAATTACACACACACACATGCACACACAAACACAGATTCTGGTCAGTCAGTTGTTTCTCATCCAGTCCAGAAATGTCCATAAATGCCGGAAAAACAAGATTTGCCCCCTCTGTACACACACATACACACACACACATGCACACAGTGCTGGGGTCAGAGGTGCTGCCTGGATAGCATGCAGAGTAAGGTTAGGAGGTAGAGTTCAGTCCTGTGACAGGTGAAAATGCTTTCATGTGTTTGTTCGCTGCAGGCCTGAGGGCAGGTGAACTGCAGTTTCCAACCGCCTCGACCAGAGTCCCGGCGTGCAACAAATGTCCGCTGTCAGCCTGTTTGTATAACTCTTTATGTGTCACATGCTTTTTCCAGCTGCCTTCTCATTTCTTTTGCACGCTGCATTGGATCAGTATGAAGGATCCTTCATTACTTACTTCTCCATAAAGTCCATTCAGAGATGTCTTATAATGATGAGCTACATACATACATAAAGTTCACATTAAACATAAAGGCAGCTGAGAGCCTCATCACTGCTAGTGTTTTTTTTCCCATCTATAGAAACACAAACACAACATGTACACAGATGTAAACAAACATGTAAACAGCTGGATGGGTGTGACCCTCTAACAAAGAAAAAACAGCAAAATGTTATTAAAGTCTAAAAAGTCCTCACTGTGCAGCAGAATTCCCCCTGTCAAGGTTATATTCTGATATATTTTATTAGCAGATTTAGATGTAAGCAGTATTTGGTTCAGTGGGATCTCCACACGCAAAAACTGAAAGAATACAGTGATTATTTTACTGCCCCACTTTTAAAACCAGCAATATTTTGTTAACACTATGACTTAATTTCAAAATTAATTTAACCATAAATTACAGAGAAAAAAAATATAGGGGCAGAAGTGCTTCACAAGGAAAATTATTTACTATTTTACGTATTTTCTTGTGATTTCTGCTCAGTGTTGCTGGGGGCTCCTTAAGTTGCCCCTCTCCATCTCCCGGCCCGTTCAGGCTGGTGTGATGTGTGTGAGTGATGCGGCAGAAAACCGTCCGGGACAAAGCGGGTTAACCAGCAGGGAGAGTGAGAGGGGCCCAGGGGCTGCTGGTGCCGGGGTCGTGGGATCAGAGCAGGTCATGGAGTTGTGGGAGTGTCTGCTCGGCCCTCTGACCTTTGTCACTGAGGCTTCCTATAATCCTGTCCTCAAAGACCATACGGACATAATGGAGAGACCATGAATGGAGTTAAATGGTGACCATTAGGCAGATCTGTGTCGCTATTCTTCTTGTTTGTTTAGTCCCGGTCAGTCTCACGTTTTCAGTGTAATCAGGCGTGTGATGGAGGGACGGCTGGAGACGCCTGAAGAGGCCTGGAGTGAGCACAGCAGGAAAACTGTTTGTTGGAGATGGATATCCACCTAAACGTAATGAATGACACGACACAAGAGGACAGAGAGGAGGGGAACAGTAATTGGACGTCCACTTGAGATTATTTGAGTCCTGACCGGAGTTCACAAGACCTGGTCCACACAGGAGGAGGACAAAGCACCCCCCCGTTTAGTCAATATAGGTGTCACAGCAAGTCCTCATGAATAACACGTTGCACCAGTCTATGCAAAGGACATCCGTTTTAAGACATGTATGCTGTCTTATGTTGAAGCACTGATGATCAATCCCCATCAAAACAAGTTACAAAATATCTAATGTATGTGAGATTGTTCTAAGGTTAAGATATTAACTGCACAAGAAAGAGAAAAACAGTGAAATAATGGCCTGTTTTTTAAGAAAATTCTTACTTTCTTTACGTTTTCTGTATGTAAGTGTTGGAAGATATTAAAAATCAAGCCACCACTTGATTATAAAGTACTTATAAATTGTGCATAATGGCTTTGTAAATGGTTCGTAACTTATTCTTTATGGACCAGATATGAGAGAACGAGAAAAACCTTTGGGTTGCCCGTTTGTAAAATTTTTTGCTTAGTGAATCATTATTAATGTAACGAGACTCACTTTCTAAGAAGTCATCAACTCTGAAGTGTTGAATGTTCATGCATTATCAATAAAAAGTTTTCACAACAATCCATCAAGTCATTCATTGTTAAAAAATTGTTCAGACAGAGCAATGCACTGAAGCAAGTGTCCTGCTGGAGGATGATCATTCACAACCTGGCAACCAAACGTTGCCCTCATCACTGGCTTTGAACTGATCTATAAAGCATTCTTAAGTGATTTATTAACATAAAAAAAGGCTTTAATGACAACTTATATAGCCTTTACCGAAATGCCTGTTAAACATGTACAACTTGCTGCCTGTAGCCAAAATGAAAGCGAGCCAAATATTTGGAAACTCAGCTATAAAGCAGAATCAGTGCCAACATCAGTGTCATATTTCTGCTGTGCAGCGTCATCTCGTGCACTCTTCCTCAATTTGTGTTTGGCATACTGTCATGATTTTTGTGCCTGTTCCACATCACATATAACAGACAGAGTCAATGTCAGAGGTTCTTCCAAAAAAACTCAAACACACTGAATGCTTTCCCTGCATATTCATGTATGTCAAGCTAGCAAATAAGCATTATCATGACACTGGTTATTAAGCTGTCTGAAATTTTGAAATGTTGTGTTCATTGTAGCATTTGTTTTGTTTTGTTTTCTTTTTTTCGTTGGAATGATGTTCAGGCCCAGCATCTTTTTTCAGAAACAAAAAAATTCTTTGAATATGTGAAAGTGACCTGCACATGAACACATCAACACTTTTATCAGCTCCTCTTTTCTCTAATGTAAAAAAAAAGGCTTCTGGACAGTAAAACAGCTGTTTCAGGAGATTTTAGTGAGTAAAACAAACCTGAAACTGCAAAGGTCGGATAGATTCATCATTTTACATGAACTATGAGCAAAAGATGTGAGCTGAGAAAGTCTGTGTCTGATGCACAATAAAAGCATTCATCAGACTTCTTCTATAGCATCTGCGTTGGTGATCATGATTAAGTTACTTCAGAGTAAAAGTAATTTCCTGTTGTGTGCTTCTTGTCTACTTCTTGTAATCAGGGGGAATTTTACATTGTCATATTGTTTGCTGTCAGTTGAACGAACCCGGAGTTCACCCAGGATATTTGTAAAATGCCCCCCCACCAAACACACACAAACACACACACACACACGCACGCACGCACGCACACACGCACGCACGCACACAGAGTAGCTGTGGTGATTGGGGGTCTGGTGGTCCTTTATGTGGAGTAGACTGACACCTAGTGTCTGCTGAGAAAACTGACCTATTGATCTACGTGATTTGATAATAATCAGCCTCCTGTTTAACAGAACGGTATTAGATCAATATGTCTGTAAACATGCTCGACAAACTGATCACTTCACTTCATGATATATTTAACACGATGGTTGTGAGTTTCTGTCTCTCTTCTGAAACGCAAACCACATTTGAACACATTTCATTTAAAGACTGACTGACTGATTTACAGCTTCGTGTGCGGAAATAAAGAGGTGGCGCGTTTTTACGAGTCTGCATTGAGTTCGGGGAAGCTTCGCGTACAACAGGCTGAATAAATAATGAAAAACATGTCGTGGAGGTTTTTGTGCCGGCAGTGGCGGGGGGCAGGGGGCAGGGGACTTGGTCAAGCCCCCCGTCGTCCAGCTTTTCTTGCGGCCTAATTGCAGCTTGTTGCACCCCTCTCTCCACTGAGGATGGCAGTGATGATGGACGATAACTTATGTGAGATCAAAGAGGCTGTTGGCACCGTGTCATTACTCCGACTCCAGCTCTCCACGGCCCTCGGCGCTATGCATACCTTTCCGGGCTGCGCGCAGCCGGGGAGGCGCTCCGGGTGGGCCCTCACTGACTGAGGTGGGTGTGCGCTTTAAACTGTATTTAAGCACCGGCTGCTCACACTTTTTGGGGAGTTTTTTACTGTACATCCACCGACAGCATGGCTACCGACAAGGAGGCACCTCTGGGCTCCATAGAGAACCCGATCAAGTTCTGGGATCAGGACTTTAAGACTCTCCTGGAAGAGTGTCTGAAGTCGGGACAGCTGTTTGAGGACCCAGCCTTTCCAGCCGAGCAGAAGTCCATCGGCATGCCGGAAGATCCGGATCCGAACAAGGCAATCAAGTGGCAGCGACCCAAGGTAGACCAGTGCGCCTGTCATGTTGTGACTGTGTGTCAGCTGCAGTTGTTATCCAGATGTTGAAGGGCGTTGTGTTTTTGTTATATATAATTGTATAATAATTAATAGATGATGATAAATACACACATGTTTTGGAAAAAATGTTATGCAGGTATACCAGCATTTCATATAAAGGAAGGTTGTGCATGTGCACGTTTCAGCTTGTTTTAGCCACTTGTTCTTTTTCTTTTTCTAAACAATAAAGCACTGTGAAATGTATTTCCCACTATCTTCCTGGCACTGCTTCTTCACAGGAAGCTGCGTTTAGCTGATAGTTATTCAAACAGGTGTGGCTCAGGTCTGAGGAGCTTGCTACCTGGAGGAGCCTCCTCAAGAGAAGAAGAAGACAGTAGCTGAAGAAATAACACAGATGATGCTGTCAGCAAGTTAAAAGCAGTCTCCCAGAATATGAGAGTAATGAATTATCACAAATTAAATGTTCATTCACATAAAGTCTGAATACAGGATTAAAAACTGATTGATTATACAGACAAAATGTGTAAACCTCATGGAGAAAATAGGTATGGCCACTATAGTATTATTATTATTATTATTGTTGTTGTTGTTGTTGTTGTTGTTGTTGTTATTGATTTATCTGCTGATTTACTTCTTGTCTGGTCAATAAAGTGTCAGAAAATAGAAACACATGCTCATCACATTTTATCAGATGTCCTGTTTTGTCCGACAAACAGTTGGATCCCAAAGATATTCAGTTTAATATTACAGATGATGAAGAAAACCAGCAAATATTCACACTCGAGGAGCTGGAACAAGTGATATTTTTGTGCCAAAAAAAGAGAAAAGGATTTCAGCAATCTTTATTGCATAAAGTCATAATGTTGACACACCACGCTCAGTCATAAAACCAGTTTGTGGTGTTTCAGCGTGTTGCACTCATGTTGTGCTCCATCTCTGTAGGAGATCAGTGCGAACGCTGTGTTTGTGGAGGGCACGACTGGGACCACTGACATCTGTCAGGGCCAGCTGGGTGAGTACATCAGGAAAACCTCGACGTCCACACACATTATCTCCGCTGCTCATGTACCCTCCTCGAGGAATGACCGCTGAAGCTGGAATACTTCGTGCTGAGTTGTCTTGAATTGGCATCCACACAACATCCACATAACCAAAAGCTGACACACTCCTTTATGGAGCTGTACTCATTTTTTTTTATTACTGTAAGATGCAGTGACTTCAGCATTTGATGACTGCCCCGCACAGCCCCAGGGACCCAGCTTCAAACACACAGTGAGGGGCAAAGAGGAGTGACACTCTTTTTTTCCCAAACCCAGAATCTGCAGGGGGGTCCATTTCCATCCTAGCCCCATCTTTAACAGCCCACAGATTCTGTTCTAATCCGTGTTGTTCAGTCTGTTTTCTATTTGTGGTGAACTGTAAGATTTTTTTATGCACAACAGCAAACTCTCCTTCGTCTTCTGGGATTTCAGTATTGATGGTTCGTGTCCCCAGCTGCGTGCAGATGTGTACAGACCGACCTCCCCCTTCCTCTTCTTCTTCCTCTTGAGTTTTATGTCATCTTTCCAACTGTATCCCAGGACGTGTTTTCCATGATTTACGCAGATACCAACAGTAACTGCAGCATCTGCAGAGAAACAGCATGGAACAGATGTTTGCTGTTGAGGAGGAATGTGGCTTATTGCAGAGTGTGTGAGAGACAGAGTTTAACCTGTCTGAAAAGAAAATGACGAAACATGAATCACACCTCAAGGGAGAGCGATGCTTTCTGGGCTCTTGAATCATCTCATATGTCAATACAAATCATGTTAAAATATGCTTTTTCTGCATAACATCTTCATGTGTTTTTGTTTTGTTCATCAGGCAACTGTTGGCTGCTGGCGGCGCTGTCCTGTCTGACCATGCACCCCACGCTCTTTGTGAAGGTGGTGCCGCCCGGCCAAAGCCTGTCCGAGCCTTATACGGGGATCTTCCATTTTAGGGTAAGTGCAGTTAGATTAGATGTGCAGCAGAGAACCTCTGACTGGCTGCCCTCTTTGCTAATGAGAAGAGTTGATAATTAGACCCTTAATCAAACCAGCTGAGACTCACACCTTGTTTGCTGCGGACCAACAAAAAAACATACACACATTAAAACAGTCTTCCTTATATGCTGTAATGTACCATGCATGCCCGAGCTTCGTCTCATCTCTCGCCCAATCTTTGCCTGGACATGTTGCTTGATGTTCTTCACAGAAGCAAATACTTATACTAAGCTGGAAGTCAGTCAGGATGCGCACGTCGAGGTTTCAACCATTTATTTCAACAACAATATGCATTTAATTTGGCCGTGTGGTTCTACTTATTTGATACTGGAGAGTAAATCTGAACACATACTGAAAAAAGCATTCAAACTGCACATAAATCTAAATTCTTAAAGTTTAACTTTGTTTGGGATTGTTCACCACAAAATGCCAATATCAAGTAACATAATAACATACTACAGGCCTAAAGGAGTGCTGCACTGATGTAGCATCACACTTCTGCAACACTGCTGGACTCATGATGGACAGTTTTTTTTTTTTTTTTTTATCAGAATCGATGCAGCAGAAGCAGAGATTAGTCTTTGTTATTCCAATGATTTTTCTTCCTTGTCATGGCCTGCCTACATTACCCACAATGCAGCTCGAACACCAAAAATTTGGTGGGAGATGCAGGTGTGTTATGCTCCTAGCCACGAATGTTGCCTCTAGCCTCAAACAGAGATGAGGAGCGGGCTTCAGAAGGCTGGTGGGGTCACTTCTTTCTAACTTCACACCTCCAGATTTTTTTTATATACTTGTAGTCTTCAGACCGAACTGACACTACCTCAAGTGACCTCACCTGAGGCTTTATTACCTTAGCTTATAAATATTATTATACTGAAGTTACATGTTCCACATTCCAACATTAATCTATGTTTAATCAAATAAACCACACACCAAATCTGAGGCCAGATAGTGTTCCAGGAATACTATACACATAGAGGGGGAGGACTGGGGGGTTACCGGGGCCTCCAAGCAAATTAACCTACAGACAGTTCTTGGGAGGTCAACCATAAAACAGCTTTCCTGTGTTTGCCTGAAGTACTGTGATCCTCAATCTGTACTGATCACAGATCAGATATGATACACAGTCTGTGTTGTGAGTGTAAATACTGCATTTAAGACCTGACAGAACAAGCCTAAAATATTAAGTTGGATTTATATGCCTCCCTAACTCTACTTTATTTTCACACTTGCCCATTTCATGTAATTTCATGTAATATTTTAATCTTATCAGATTTGGCGTTTTTCTCTTAGACTTTGTCCATTTTCAGTGAGGTGCCTGCATCATTTACAGCTCTGGCATTTAATTAACGGATCAAACAGGTATCAGCTCATCCAGCGGCCTCACACGTAAGAAGAGACAAACATAAAACCTCATCTTTATCACCTCATTTGAAGTGGTAATTTTAATTTTAAGAGTTAATCATTCACCGGCTCTGACACGCAGAGATCAATAAAATTTCACCTTATTAGACATACCAATCCTGTAAAAGCAAACACTAGTTAGATATAGATCATTTTTACGTCTTTTTCTGGGTGGTTGTTTCTCCTCGGAGCATTGGACCTTTAGAGGCTGTTAGAGCGATTGTGACATGACTTAACAAGCAGGACGGAAAGACTGGAAACTAATTTTGCCTTGTCAGGGTGATGGGAGAGCAGTCCAGACATGCAGGTAGTGACTACCCCTGGGACACACACACACGCACACACACACACACACACACACACACACACACACACACACACACACACACACACAGCTGCAGGTATGAAAGGCCAGTGCAGGCCTGTTCTTGGCCGCTGCTGTGTACTAACAGTTAGCAGTACAGTACACCCCCGTAGTCATGACCAGTAACTGCCTTGGAAGGAGGTTTAGTAGATTTAATCCGACGAGAGAACAGTGTTTATTTAACCTGTCTTTTTATGGGCCTCAGAGATCTGATATCGCCTTAATTCTATTTAGTGTTCTCTCAAAACATTTCAATGTCTCCTTGATGTTTTTGCTCAGCTTTGTGCTGAAATGTGTCATGTGATTGTCAGTGACGGGAAAAGTACTCAGAGTACCAAGTATTAAACATTATCCACTATAAGTTACCCCAGACCAGTAGGGATGTAGCAACAAAGCCATCGAGTGTTTTGAATTGAGTGAGGATGTGTTGTATTGCTTATGAATTCAACTTTCAGTTTGTAAGAGGAATGATGTGTTATTTCTTCCTTCAAAAGCTTCAAAACTTGCTTTAAAGAATCTATATTGATTTTAAAAATATATATTGATTATTGATATTATGCCATGTTTTATGATAACAATTCCATACCTTATTGGCAGACAGACACTATTTAGCAGCTTGAGAGACAGATATTTCCTTCAACAGTTGGTAGAGACCCAAAACAGAGCTAAAAGAGAGTGAATATTGAATTAAATTCACCAGTTGGATAGAAGGACAGCTCCATATGATTGTGAAGGTTGCTCAGTAACTGTCGTGTATGTAGCACATGGACTCAGAAGGTGATGATACTCATTGTTGTGTTTACAGTTTTCTGCTGCCCCCAGGTGGCTAAAAACATCAGTTGTTGCAGGTTAAAGGGAAATATTGGAGACGTGGACTTCTGCACCTTAGCTTTCTTCCTGAATCATTACATCCATTTATGCTCTGTTCTCACCATTCCTCTTCCTATCTCTCTCTCCCTGTGTGTCCCTTTGCAGTTCTGGCAGTATGGTGAGTGGGTGGAGGTGGTTGTGGATGACAGGCTGCCAGTACGCCAAGGCCGTCTGCTCTTCAGCTACTCTCACACCCGCAACGAGTATTGGAGCGCCCTGGTGGAGAAGGCCTATGCCAAGTCAGTTGCCACTACCAGCATATGTTTCTGGGCTGTAATGTCTGAGATCACCCACTCCTTTCCTGTGTGTGTGTGTGTGTGTGTGTCATTACAGTGACATGACAAAAATATACAGCCACCGGAGATAACTTTGTCACGTCTCGTGCATAGGTTAGTTGGATGCTACGGAAGCCTGAAGGGGGGCAATATTTCAGAGGGGATGGAGGATTTCACGGGAGGCATCGCCTACTCGATGCAGGTCTCATCTCGTACCCCTCGAGTCCTCTGGAGGTCTCTGACAGCCGCCCTGTCTCGAGGCAGCCTGCTCAGCTGCTTCATCCAGGTGCATGCACAACTCGACATGTTCACACTGCACGGGTGGATGCCAATTTAGATCTATTCAAGCTTCCCTCTTTGTCCTCCCAGGCCAGCAGCTACCATGAGGTCGGTAAAGTGACGGGAGACGGGCTGGTAAAGGGCCACGCTTACGCCATCACTGACACTGACAAGGCCAGTACCACACAGAGACGACACTGAACTGCTGCCACTGTTTATTGCTGCATGTATCATGTTCATGTTTGTTTCTGCAGTGATCAGTTTCTCCACAAAAACAGCAGTAATCTAAAAGCATTTCATGTTATCTCATCTCATTTCATCTTAATCTAATACAATTCAATGCAACATAATCTCACTGAAATCTAATCAAGTCTCATTTTATCTCATCCTGTTACAACTTTATCTACTATAATTTAATCTAATCTCATCTAAATGTAGTAAATTCATTTTATATGATATCATTAACATTTAATTTAGCCTCATACTGCTTCGGAATTGAAGGGAACCAAACTGAATCTCATTTCATCTCATCTAATCTAAATGAAACAACATAATTTCAAATCATGTTATCCAATTTAATATAATGTAATCCAATTTCATCTCATTTCATTGCATGTTTTTCTAATATCATCTCATTTGATCTCCTCTCATCTCTTTCTAGTTTTTTTGAATCTTTTGTAATTGAATCTCATCTCATCTATCTAAAATAATGCATCAATCTAACATACAGTAATCTCACTGAAATGTAATCCAGTCTCTTTTCATCTCATCTCAGCACAGTCAGATCAACCAAATCTATGATATAATATAATATAATATAATATGTCATTCTAATATCATCTCATCTCATTTCATTTCAACCCAGTCTGACCTTATCTCATCTAGTCATACTTTATTGCATCTTATCTAAATAATCAAAGGTAGTTTAATCATATTTCATTGCATCTCATTTTAAATTAACCAAATAAGTCGTCCTGGCATCTCATCATATCCTTCAGTCTCATAGACAAGACTATCCTAGAACTGTTCCATTTGTAAATCTAAAATAAGATTTTACTCTTGAGTTAGTTTCTTCTCTCTTTCACATTTTAGGTGACGAAAGCGTCAGATGAGATTTGGCTGCTGAGGCTTAGGAACCCCTGGGGCTTTGTGGAATATCGCGGACCCTGGAGTGACAAGTGAGGGAGCTTCCTGTTTGTGTTTGTTGTTAGAGAGAGCCCACTCGCTCACAGACTACAGTACCTCCACAGATGTTGAGTTTCTCCGTGTGTGACTGCAGGGGTAAAGAGTGGGATGACGTGGACAAAGCAGAGAAGGAAAGGATTGAGCTGAAAAAGAAAGAAGATGGAGAGTTCTGGTACGTGGCAGCAACTTGAACACACCAATTTACATGATTTAACAACGTCTCACCTGTGGCGGAGGACGTATTCAGATCCTTTACTTTACTTTACTTTACTTTAACTTATCGATACCACACTGTGAAAAATACTACATTACAAGTAAAAGTCCTACATTCAAAATGTCAGATTGTAATCTAAAAGCTGTCGGACAGATGTGATGGACCAAAAAGTACAATATTTGCCTCTGAGAAGTATGAAGTTACGGAAAGTACAGTTATTGTGAACTACAGTACTTGAGTAAATGTACTTAGTTACATTCCACCGCTGCCTCTCACAAACTAGCGGGTCTCTGATGTGACTCATCCTCCCTCTCAGGATCAGTGCTGAGAATTTCTCCAGCCTGTTTGACATAGTGGAGCTCTGCAGCGTGAATCCGGACACTCTGGTGGAGGGACACACACCCGCCTCTCCTTCCTCTCCTGCCTCCCCGTCCATCTGGACCATCAGTGAACATGAAGGATTCTGGGTACCTGGGAGCTCTGCTGGTGGTAGCCGCAGATACAACAGTATGTTTATGACTTTATGTTGCGTATTCGAACCCTACCTGGAGATCGTTGAAGTGATCATACTCTTCTTCTTCACGTTTTTTTTTTTCCCCTCAGAGTCATTCTGGAAGAATCCTCAGTTCGAGTTGGTTCTCACAGAGCAGGACAAGCCAGACGACGAGGACGATGACGATGACGAGGATGACGAAGACGACGAGGATGATGAGGCGATGACCCCGGAGGAGAAGCAGAGAGCAGAGAAACAGAAGCAGAAAGCCAAACAGTGCACCGTGCTGGTGGAGCTGCTGCAGAAAAACCGCAGGAGCAAGGATAAAGTCCACTTCCTCTACATGGGCTTCCACATCTATAAGGTCACACCTCCTCCACCAGACTTCCACTTTACTTCAGCTCATTCTGTCTATGAAATAACTCACATCTGTCTTTGTGTTTCTTCTGTACAGGTTCCTCCTGAGGTGGGTATCTCATTTATACATTTTCACTGCTTGAATTAATATCAGAACAATCTTATATTCTTAGTAATTATTATGTTGGATCTGTCTTCATGCAGCTGCGGGGTGTGTGTCTGAGCCGCAACTTCTTCATGACAAATCGCCCCGTGGGTCGCTCTGGGAAATATAAGGCACAGAGGTACAAGACCAGCACGAGAGGAATTTACCACTTTTTATTAATTATTACACAGTCTCTTCATTAGCAGAACTTTGGTGCTGGTGATTTTACTTGGTGCCTTCAGGGGCTGTAAAACATATGTATTGTGTGTGTTGAATCAAGTGTGATCCCAGTTTAGTTTATTCCTCCAACTTGCTTCCACACAAAACCAAATAATAGCTGTGCAACTAAATGCAAATCTCAAATTTGTGTAAAATGATTACAACTCAAATGATCTGAAGTCACTATTTTTATGTTACATGATTGCCTGAAAAATTCTTTGGTAATTTTCTTTATCTGGAAAATAAAATTTTACTTTTCAATCCAAAACAAGAAATTTCATTTGGTCATAACACAACAGAGTCCATTAAACATGTTTAACAGAACTCATTGTTGCACATGACCCTGATGGTGACAGCTATGAAACATGTGAACAGTCTTGTCTGTGTAAAACATAAATGGAAACAGAATGTGATGATTCGCAAAACACAGAAACCCCAAATTTAACTGAAAGTAGCAAAAAGTCAACATATCTAATGTTGAAACTGCGAAAATTCAGTCTTTTTGAAAATAATGTCCTCATTTAGAATTTGATGCCAGCAATACGTTTCAAAAAGTTAGTGGCAACAAAAGACTGGAAAAGCTGTGAAATGCTGAGAGAAAACACCTGGTGGAGGATCACAGTTATCATCAGGGTAACTGGCAGCAGGTGAGTAAGATGATTGGGTATGAAAGGAACCTCCAGAGAGGCTCAGTCGCTCTGAAGTAAAGATGAGGAGGGGAGTCACCACTCACCACCATCCCGCTTCTCGCTTTCATTGTCTGCGGAACATAAATTCATGAACAGATTCAAGGACTGTGAAGAAATCTCTGTACACAAGGGGCGAGGCAGAAAACTGATAGTGGAAGGCTGTGATGTGATGCCTGCATCAAATTCTAAATGAAAATATAAGATACAATGAAATTTCTCAGTTTCAACATTTGATATGTTGTCTTTGTGCCATTTTCAATTAAATATGTGGTTTCATTGTTTTAGAAATCATCACTTTCTGTTTCTATTTACGTTTCATGGTGTCACAACTTTTTTGCGAACAGGGCTAAAACATGCACAGAATATTAACTTGACCTATCGTTTTTAGTTGATCATTGAGAGTTTTATAGCTGATAACTTGTTGGAAGTCAATAAATATAAGTTATTAACCTTGTCACTCAGGGGTGTGTGGAGGAAGCTGCATCTGGACCCGGGTAACTACATCCTCGTGGCGTCCACCTATAGACCCAACCAGCCCGGAGAGTTCTTTGTTCGCATTTTCTCCAAGACTGGAAACACTCTGGGGTAAGATGGAAGGATTTAGCTTTGACAACTCAACTCCATGTCATTTTTTTCTCTCCTCCACCATAACACCAACAGTCTGGTGTGAGAAAAACTGCTCCATTTACAAACCGCCTCATTTAAATGTTATGTGCTGTGTGTGTGCGTCTCCTTGCGTCATAGATTTTCTGTGAAATCATTAGACACACTTCCTGAGGGATCCACAACACCCCTGAATCACCTCCTCCCGCACTCACTTTCAACAGCAGAGTCATAGTCACCCACACTCCCCTGGACCTGCACTCAAACCTAGATTCATTACACTAATGTATGATTCAAAAAAATGACAATGAGACTCAACAACAGGCTATTAAAATCACCTTTTATGGCTTCTGTTAGAGACAACAGTCAATTAAACAACCAAGAGCAGCGTAGTCTAAGTACTCACAGACTGCGATAATCATCTTCATTTTCCAGTGATGGAAAATTACATTTATCAAGTATCGTTCTTACACACAATTCTGAGGTACTTTACCTGAGTATGTCCAGTTAAGTTGTTTTATACTTCTTCACCACTAAATTTCTAAGGGAAATATTGCATTGCAATGTGATGTCTTGCCATAGGTTAAAGGCAGGGCCACACTTGTGGTTTCAGTATGTGGTTGATAAAACCTGCTCAGGTTGGATTTATTCTTATTTTTATCACATTGCACAAGAATTTTATCACACACACACTTGTAACTGTAAAGGAGTATTATCACATATTGCTACTGTTATTTGAGTAAAGGATCTGAGCGAGTGTCAAACATTATTTCTGAGTGTGTAAGGGTCAAACTGTATGAAAGTATAATTTAAGAGAGCGACACTGACAACCTGCACCATGTGGTCTTTGTATTCCAGGACTCAGGACTTCACCTGCTCCTCTGGTTTCCTTCAGGTGAGTTCAGTGGTCTCGTCCATATACATCACAACAACAGCCAACAGCAGCTAACCAGAAGGCCTTAATGCGTGTGCCGAACAGGTTATGGCAACTCCCGTCTCACCAGAGGATCGGGTGAGAGTTCAGAAGACTTTTGATGCAGAGGCTGGCACGGTAAGAATTCCTCTTTTTTGTATCACATTAATTGACCAAATAAAAGTGTAACTCCGGGCCTTTGGTTAGACAATCCATACCGATGTATTCTGTCTCCCCCCGGCAGGATGACAGACTGAACGCCAAGGAGCTCATGGCGCTGTTCAATTCAGGTTCCGATCTACCACATTTTTCATGCTTAAGCTTTATCTGGAAATGACACCAAAAGCTTTAAAAAGCTTCACAAGTGATCTTTGATTATATAATACCTGTAATGGCCACTAGGTGGGGGCAAAGTAGTGACACGTTCCCTTGAAAGTTGGAACAGTGAAGCCACAGAGGTCACCTGTCTAGACAGAGGCTCATCGCTGCAGTCAGAGTACATTGAGCTGGGTTAAACTTGTCCTTACCTTCACCTTTCCTCAGATTAATCCAATTAAAACCCCTGTTTTCTGTCTCTGCATCAATCTGTGCCTTTCTTCACTCATCACAGCCCTTGACAAAGATTACCATCTGCCACTGGAGACGTGCAGACAGCTCATCTTTGGAGAGGATGTATCCTTTTGTCCTCAGTATATTTTTTTAATATTACAGTGTCCTTGCAGTACAAGCCATCTTTGGCATTGACTATACTGTAGTGTATATTTGTCTGGTTTATTCAAGCTTACAGGAGTTGCATGTTTTTCATGAGTTAACATTTCAACTGGTGCTGTTAAAACTTGCTTGACCTCTGCTGGTTTTGCATTTCATCGGGGCAGATGCTTGCTGACGAAGGGGTTTAAAATCCCTGTTCTCCAGCTGAGTCATCATGCCGCCCCGCTGCTCACTTTGATTCTCCTTCCTCATAACTTTATCTTCTGTCCTGTTGAGATGTTCTTAACTCCGCTGGCAGACTAAAGGGCGCTCCAGCCTCAGCCGTAAACAAACAGAAACCCTGCTGTCCAGTCTGCGCAATCTGCAGGTACAGCTCAGTGTGTGTGTGTGCGTGTGTGTGTGTTTTGAAGACAGAAAAACAAGGAGTGTTTTGCCAATATTTTTTATTCTGATGCTGCTTTCCTTTTCAGTCCATCTTCTTCCAGTTCGATGAGGACTCCTCTGGGACCATGAGCCCCTTTGAACTCAGTACAGCGCTGCAAGCAGTTGGTATGCACGCACGCACTCAAACACACATGCATCCGCATCACCGTATGCACACGGACGGCTGCTGCTGTTTGGCCTTACGCCTTCATCATCCGCTCCTCTGTTTCCCAGGAATGCAGTGTGACAGCAAGGTAGTTCGGATGCTGTCTGAGCGGTTTGCTTCAGGAGAGCTTCACATGCCCTTCCACAGCTTTGTGTCATGTGTCACCAGGCTGCGCAAGCTCTTTGGTAACACACACACACACACAAAAAAAAAGCCAAACAGAATGACCAAGAATGGAAAAATGTATTCATGAGCACCAGCTGGTCAACTATAATTAATTTGATTATTTCAGGAAGCTCTATGGTCATCTTTCCTTTCCATTTTTACCAATCTGCACCAACTCTGCCACACAGTATCATTATTCGATTATTAATACTCATACAGACACTTGGATGGACAGTTGGATGTGCCAGTTCAATGGAGGACAAGTCAGACCGCCAGGAACTCAAATAATAGACTTTGGTCCATATAAGTTGTTGGAAAATAAAGTACATTTACTTGAGAATTGTAGGCCTGCCTACGTACTATCTTCAGTATATCCATTTATGTTACTCAGTACTTCTATCCTTCTGCTCCTCTTGTTGATAATGATTTCATGACCCTTCAGATTTACCTTGTGAGCCTTTGAAGGAGCCTGATCCCTTGGTTGGGCACCATCTCGAGTAGCTACTGTAACAGGCTGCTTACACACTGCTGCATCAGTATTAGTGTTCTAATATTCTCCTATACTGTATAAGTGATAATTCTTCTGTTATTTTATTTAAGTAGGAATATTGGAGTATTTGTACATCATGCGGTCAGTACTTTTATTTAAATAAAAAGGGTTACGGACTGTTTCTTCCACCACTGCACACAGGAGACTGTTTCTAAAATGCTCAATATATATCTCATGATGGGATTATGTGTTCTACAGTTTGCTTTTAGGTGATGTGTGCAGTTTGTTTTCATAAGAGGTTTTATGCATTTTTGGATTAAATTCAGGATATTTGTTTGTTTAAATGTTTCCAAAGATACTGCATGTAGTCATGTTCTCCCGTCCTCTCCTCAGCTCTGTATGAATCAGAGACCAACCAAGAGGTGAAAGACAGAGGAATCAACGCTGTGAGTGTCCGGACAAATATTCTCTGTTATGTGTTCATTCTGACCTGAACAGAGTTTTTTTGAATTTCTGCTCTGTCTGCTCTAATCACCTGTTATCCCTCCGCAGTGGCTGCTTCAGTTCCTGATGGTATGAGATGCTTCATGAGGAGGGTCCAAACAGACACAGTACGCTGTTGAGTCGAAAGCACAAACTGTATTTCAAAACTTCTGTGTGTTTCTTATGAGAGTTTATGCATTGCTATGCCATTGTTTTATTTTTGCTTCATCTCGTACCATTCTCATGCTTCTGGCTATAGCTTTGATGCTGGTTCAAGGTTCAGTTTTATTGTTGTTACACAATGCAGGATTGCACAAAGAAACACAGTTGTAGTTTCCTCTACAGGACACACACAGAAAAAGTATAAACATATATTCAGATATATAAAAGTCATGCTAAAGGAAGAAATTAAAAGTAAAACTACATATATACACAAAACATATCTACAAATGTGCATATACTATGCATTACTATGCTAATGATATGTGTTATGTAATGCTAATCATTTAATTGTTATGTAGTACTGTTATATTCCTCCACATTGAATAACATTGATTTTATGACAACAGATGTGAGTTTTAAAGGTGTCCTTCTTCCTTTTGTTTTTTCAAAGCATTAATCTACTAAAAAGAAAATTGTTTCAAAACCAGAATATCGTCCACATTATTACCTTTTTGATCAAAGTAACCATCATATTCTAAAGTTGCTCTTTAGAGATTGTGTAATGATGACAAGAAAATGTGCTTCTAAAAATTTAACTGAAATGGCACACATAACTGTTATTACACAACTGAAAGAAAAGAAATCACTGCAACCCCAACAGTTTAGTCATCCATGCACACATGAGCATACCCTGGGTAATATCTGTGCACGCACACACACACACAGAGTCAGAGTGAGTACTGCCTGCCCCACTGAGGGTGTGAGGGTGATGTCTCAGCAGCGCTACACGCACCATCTCTATTCTTATCGCACTGACGCCACGTACAGCGTCAACACACACTCGCCCCCACCTCCACTACATTCCCTCACTCCCTCCATCCATCCCTCTGTCTTTCTCCCCCCCCTCCTGTTCTCTCCAGTAACTGTCTGAGTCTCACAATCTGCATCCTCCTCCTCCTCCCCATTACACGATGGCTGCACACAGGTGCTTGTGCACGCGCACACACATGCACACACACACACACACATATCCGTGAGTGAGCAAATGTCCCTTCTACACATGCTGCTATTAATAGCACCGCTTCCTGTTCATCGTTAGGTGAGTACACACAGGTTGTCCTCGGCAACCGTCCATCTACATTGTGATGGAGAGAAAGTAAAGGATAGGAGAGGAGAGCGGGCCCATAGATCCCTCTCAGTTTCTGGCCTCCATCAATTCTAACTGTTCTATTTTTTTTTTCAAACCCTGTGCTTCCTCTTGTTTGAGTGCCCGAGTTTCAGCTCTGCAGGAGGTCGAACAATGTGACAAGGCTCAACAAGGCTTGTAAAACGAGGTAAAAATGAGGTATCTACAGAGCTAAATGCTAATGTTAGCATGTTAACATGCTCGCATTTAAATGGTAATATGTGGATATTTAGCATGTTCAACGTCTTAGTGTAGTGTATAAGCATGCTAACATTTGCTAATTTGCACTAAACAGAGTACAGCTGAACCTGCGGGAAGGTCCTTAGATGTGCAGGTAAATACTGGACAAATCAAAATAAAACTTTGACCAAATGGTGACGCTAAATGAAAAGTCACTCAAGTTATTACAAGCTGAAGGAAACTTTAATGTGTGAAGCAAATTTCATGGCAATCCATCCAATAGCCATCGAGGCATTTCACTAAAAAACACAAATGAGAACCTCATGGTGGCGCTAGAGGAAGAGATCACCAGCAGGGATCATCCTCTAGGGACCATGAATGTTTGTACAAAATTTCAAGGCAATCCATTTCATAGTTGTCAAGATATTTCAGTCTGGACCAAACCTATGGACCACAATGAGCCCAGAGCCATTCTGCTACCACGGCGAAAAATCAATCATTAAACAACATGAAACCCCTCATTCTCTCCATCCTTGAGTCTCATCACTATATGACTAATCTCAACCCTATAACAAAGACTTAAAAAAAAGAAACATCATTAGGCATGCCAAAATGATTGACATTTCCTTCCAAAATGTATTACTGAAGACGATTGACAACAACTGGCATGTTGGGATTGTAATAGACTGTTTCACCTGAGTTACAACACAATGACGCAAAGAGATTTTCTTCAGCTATCTGCTGGAATCTCCTGATCCACGTCCCTTTACCAACTTATTTGTAGGCCATAAAACCATTTTGGTAATTGTGGTCCTCTAATATATTCTTAGAATTTTGATGCTCTTTTATTTTGATGTCCCATCTCAAGTGAACGTTCCTGAATTCCAGTTGTACCTTGCAATTTGTTAACCTGATCCACTGATCCCCAAAAACCTCTTGTTATACCACAAGGAAGATCTGCTCAATAAATATGTTATTTGATGTACCATTGTCCAAGATTCTCTGACAAAGGCCAGTACCTGGTCTTGAAAGGGAAGTGGTCTGTCTGTAAGGAAAGCCTCCACAATAGAAGGATACACTAATTGCTCTTCTGTTCTGACCCACACAGGGATCCCAGCAGGTGGCAAATGTATTTTAGCCAGATGAGAAAGAGAAAATGACAGATGATACCAGACTATTGGTGATAATGCGAACCCCCCTCGTGAACTGAACAAGGTTCTTCTTCCTGCCCAAATGAGCATTATCTCTATATTCACAATGTATGTTTTAAATAATAAGGTTTTATAACAACATATGAGTTTTTTGAATCCATTATTTTTTTAGACCTGGTATTAGTTTGATGCCCAGGTTTTTTTAAATTTGCACATCTTTGATCAGTGCATGGTTTATGATTTCAACTGTATGTCCAGATATCTCAGAAAATATCTGGAAACTGAACAAAAAACTGAACAAAAGTCTTTCTCATCCTGTGATAAAACTTTCAACTTTGTTTTCATCCATCCCATGCAGAGATTATACAGTGGTAAAATGTCCAAGACGTGTTTTTTTTTTTTTTTTTACTGTATGTTTATTTGTTTATTTGTTTATTTTATTTAAGACGACAGCTAGTCTTCCTGGGGTCCACACAATACATGCAAAACACAATAAATACAATATCAATTGCTCACAATCTCTGTTAAAAGAGGAAAAAAACAACAACACTGAAAATACTTATTAAAATATAAACACTAAAACAATGAAAAGCAACACACCCTTCATGTATCACATGACAAACCTCACTCAATCAAATAATCAAGATGATTTTATAACAACATATACATTCTTAATCTCTTTTTAAATGCAGTTTTTCCCTTAATTTCACGAACCACCACACTGTCACTTCTTTTTGTAATGAGATTATTGTCTCTAGCAAAAACTGATGGAAGAATGTTTTGAGATTGTATCTGGGAGCCAGTATTTTTCCAGCTCTCTCACCTTGCTCATAATATTTTCACCAGTTTTTCTGTTTGGTATGTCATTTAATTCACTTGTATGTTCATTCAGTTTGCCCCATGTATCTGAGTCTTCCATGTACTGCTTTCAACCTTTTTTATTTTTTGCCATTGAGCTTAAGCATCATTTGACATCCTGCTTGAGTAATACACTGCCTCATATGATATTTAAAAGCAGTCTTTTTGCCTTGGGTACAATAAACCCCAAGTATCAACAAGACCCAACTGTTCTGACAGTACATCTATTGCTAATACCTGCAGTGTCGATAAGTTGTATCCATATTTAAATCCCTAACTTGTGCACTTGCCATGTTGGTTTAGGGGAGGGCTACAAGTGAAATAGTGACTTTTTACAGCCATATTACCTTATAACTTATAATTTCTGTATATATAAAAAAGGGGGAATCAGTTAAGTTGGCTTAGACCACTTCTTCACAGCCATCTTGGGCTCATCACCCTCAAAAATCATGTCAGTCGGATGAAAATCTCACCCATCCTGCTAAATTGTTTATAACAGACTGGAATGTAGTTATAAGCCCATTTTAAGTTTTTATTACCGTAGAGTATCTTTCAACAATCATAACTTTTCCTATGAGGACATACACCATATATACCTTACACACCAGCATTGAGAATAGCTAATACTTATACCTGCCAACAACTACAGTATAATGTAAAACCACTTATTTAATGTTCATACAATGTAGCAATGGCTAAATGGGGGAGTTAAATTAAAGTGATAAATATAAGCTGTTAAGTTTTTAATATCATTTGCTGTGGTGTGACTCTGGTTTGACAGACATTATTGATGTTATCTCTTATGGTCCTCATAAATGTTGTGATATAACAGCAGAGACTTCAACAGACGAGCACCATCAGATCAAAAGAAAGAGAAACAGTTTGTGGCTGATCCACAAGGATTTAACTGTAAACTGTGTGCCCTCCCTCACAGAGAGTATTTATTTTGTCTTTTCTCTCTCTGTTGATTCGCTTCTCTCGACGGCGGCTGTGCTCATCCTTCCACCTGCTCTTCTTCTCTTCGCACCGTCCTCCCTCCCTCCCCTCCCCAGCTGTCCTGTGGGATGTGATGATGCTCTGACAGGCTTGGCGTCTGTTCTTGGAGGTGATGGTATTTTTGTGGCACAGCAGCGGGGGCTGGTACAGGAATAGTGGCGGAGTTGTAGTGTATAGTGTGGGAGTGGAGATCTGGGGAGGGCTGTGATGGTTTGAGAACTGTGAGATTTTAAGCCATTGTATAGACAGGAGGGAGACCAGGGAGGATTGCGTAAGTTGGCTCCCTGGCTGCAAATTTAGCCTGGGCTTGCTCACGCATAAATTTGATGAGCAGCGCTATCTCAGTCGTCAGAGCTGGGGTATTTAAAGATGTGTGTGTGTTGGCATGGGACGTAGGGTGTATTTATCATGCCTGTTTATTTACAAGCCATGAAAGACTGATGATGGATAATTTGAGATGCAAAGAGCAGCATTTGCATCTACAGTACCGCACCTCTCCCCTTCACTCTGCTCTTTGTTCCTCACCTTGTTGGTGTTTATTTGATAAATGGCAGTTTGTTGCAGACAGTGGTGGCAGACCAGGTGTGTCATAGTCACTGACAGTGTCAGAAATATTACAGTGTTACATCTCACTAAAACACGTTTTGCAGGAACTTCCACTCCTCATCCAACTTCATGACATGAATACATTGACACTGCAACAATAGATCTTTCAGGTCAATTAATACATTTTTAGCCTTTCTAGTGTCCTCTATTCTGCCTATTGTATATGACCATTTGGTGTTTTTTTATACAGTAAAGACATCTTGACAGTGGTGGACTCTGCTGTCTGCTGAATGAAACAATAAAAAGTGCCCCAGCTGCAGGCAGTGGGACACCAGTGCAACAAAAAACCTAATTTATTTCTGGCAAAACAATTCCAAACCTTTTCTAGTGTCTAGGGCAGTCTATGGGGCGCTATATCACATTTTCTCCACTGGAAGGTTAGCCCAGAAGGCACTTCATCAGGATTTCTCCACTGCAAAGGCAGCCCAAAGGGCACTGTATCACATTTTCTCCACTAGAAGGGCACCCTAAGGTAACTTCATCATGATTTGTCCACTCGAACTGCACCCTACACAGCACTTAATCATGTTTTCCGCACTGGAATGGCACCCTAAAGGGTACTTCATAATGTTTTCTCAATTGGAATGGGCCCCCTAGATGGCACTGCATCACATTTTCTCCATTGGAAGGGCACCCTAGGGGGCACTTCATCACATTTTTTGCACATTAGGCCACTATCCACCAGGGCATCTGAACTTTTGCCACAGTTTCCTAAGATTGGGCTGCCCTTTCCTAAGGTTGGAAGGGCAGCCCAAAGGGCACTGTAACCCATTTTCTCCACTAGAGAGGCACCCTAGAGAGCACTTCGTCATGATTTCTCCACTGGAACAGCATCCTACAGGGCACATAAAGCACATTTTCTCTTCTGGAAGGTCAACCTACAGTGCACTTCATCATGTTTTCTCCACTGGAGTGACACTGGATTCACGTTTTCTGTACTAGAAGGGCCCCCTAGAGGGCACTGTATCATATTTTCTCCACTGGAAGAGTACCCCTAAGGGCATCTCAACTTCTGCCACTGTTTCCTAAGGTTTTAAAAAAATTCCACTGTAAAAAAAAAAAGAGAAAAATTATATATAGTTTTAAAGGGACCAGGAGTTTCCTTTTTACTAGTTTATTTATATTCTTTCTCCTTCTATACTGACATATGCTTACCTACCTAGTTCATTGCTACTTGTCTTGTAGTAGATATAACTCTTAATACTGTGCAATTTTTGACCAGGATTGGGTTTAGGAAAGAGGGGTGTGTTAGGGATAAGATTGGTTGTATGTAAAGATTAAAAGAATATGTTAAAATACTGCTCTCTACACAAAGTCTATTTTGCATTTGTCTTCAGTAAAACATACTTAATAGATTAGAATAATAAATTTGGTTAAACAGGGCTGATCAGTAAGTCTTGTACTGACTGATGTATGAGCATCACATTATACCTCAGTGTGACCTAATACTCAAGATTATGTCAGGAGAACTACAGTAAATATGTAAGTCAAATGTCATGTCTTTTTGGAAATGGTTTGAATTTTTCTCAGCAGTGCGTCATTTTGCCAGTCAACAGAGTAAGATCACAGCTGGCATTCTGAGCTGATCTCAGCAGTCACTTTAAACACAGATTTCTCACAGTAAACCTCTCATACAGGAATGTTGGTTCATGTTGGCTGGATGAAAGAATAAAGTCACACATTTAACATACACTTTAGCAGTAATCAGTCATCTTAATAGATTGCTTAGATGACATGATAAATGAAAAATCTCAATCATCATACAGGTGTGTGTATGCATGAGTTCAGTGAGAAGGTAAAAAGAAAAATGACTGCTGTTAAACAGAACATTACACTTCATTTTTTACAATACAATTCACTTACACTATACAAGGTTGTGCAATGAAATATATAATTATGGAATAACAATTAAAACTAATAAAGATACACTCAGGGGAGACAAAAAGATGGTGAAAAGCGGTCTGCATGTGCGCAGAGGGGAAGAATGTGCAAACCCAAACATCTAACTGCTGCCGTCAGTCGCTCATTCCTGCGTTCCTCTAATGCCTGCCGGCAAAATAAACGACATTTATGACTCGAACACCATGTCATCACTGTCTGTTGTGCTCAGCTTGTTTGTATAGTTATTGTGCGCAAATGTGGTTTCAAGCGCCTCATAATCATTTACACAGTTTACATAGAAATTGCCGGCCGATTGACAGATGTGTTAAAACTTAGTCCAGATGTTCCCACTGACTGAGATGATGATCAATACGCTCTGCCTGGTAGGATTTCCAGTAAAGTGTATACCCTGAGGGTGAAATCAGGGTAAAACTGAACTGACTGTTCATGTTTTAAACTCAACTCGGCTCAATTGAATTTGAGTACCTCACTACTACTGAGGTATTGGCTGTGTACACAGCATTTTCTAAAAGTTTGGTCATGTGTGTATATTATTGAATTATGATTAAAATTACTGGTGCATTCATAAGTCCATTACCTAAATATTGCCGCTGGTAAAGATGGGGCTTATTTTTTTGCTATATCTACGGTTGGGTAGCTTGTGAATTTCACCAAGGAATCAATAAAGTGTCATTTTTATTAATCCCTGGCCCGATGTTATAGCTAAGCTATCATCCCTGCTGGGCAGCTCCTTCAGTGAAAGGCTGCTTCACCCACAGTGTGTGAAGGAGAGATACTGCAGGTCCCTCCTTACTTTGTCAGCATTAGATAGATAGATAGATAGATAGATAGATAGATAGATAGATAGATAGATAGATAGATAGATAGATAGATAGATAGATAGATGGGTCATCATGTAACATGCGTGGATGGAGGAGGGAGGCAGGGGGCAGAGAGAATGCATAAAAGAGGGAAGGTGTTATCAAAGATGACCAACAATGGATTCAACTGGGTGAGAGAGAGAGAGAGAGAGAGAGAGAGAGAGAGAGATGTGCAGACAAGGGAAAGGGTAAGGAGCAGAGGGTGAGGTAAGTGAGGGAGCACTGTGTGGGCACAGAAGGCCAGAAGAGGTGAGGGGGATGACGAGGACACATGTAGGTTTGTATCTTCCTGACGTGTGCAGTGTACACACAGCACTCTCTTCTACCCCCATATCTTTTCTCTCTCTCTCCAACCCTCCATCAGTCCCTCTTCCTCACCCACTCACTCCCTTTATTCCTACTACTTACTGGTCCCTGAAAAAATAGGGCAGTCCTTATGTAAGGAAGAGAGAAGAAGTGGGGAGGGGGGCTGTGAGTCGAGGAAAAAAAGGATGAAACAAAACCTTCTGGATAGAAACAAGCACAGAGAGAATGAGTAGGGGGAATAATGAAGTTGGCATCCACTCTCCTCATCCAGGTGGAAGAAGTCTGCAAATCTACTTAAATAAATAATGCAGTATTTTTCACTGTGTTGTGAAAAAGATAAAAAATAAGTAGGTCCTGCTTTCAAAATGTTGAGTTAAAGAAAAGTGCCAATTCTCAAGTCCCTGTCAGGTTGTTACATTATTGATTTGTAAGCAGTATATGAGTACTGGGGTCCAGGCCTAATTGCCTTGTTGAAATTACAACAAGAGTTTTTTATAAGCATTTTGTTCAGGCTATATCTATTAGAGCAATGATATTGTTTCACTGTTGTGGGTGTGCGCCAGCAATTGAGATTACAAACAGGACATAACGTTTAAAGGCAGACTTCAAGGGTATTTCAGATATTTGCATCTTTATAGGGTGAACAGTACACACTCGTTGACCCTCGAGGGCATTTACAAAAACAGCTACGATTTCTGTATCGGATTTGTTTATGAAAACCCACAAAATAAAGCTGAATGTCAGCAATTTAATCTCACAATCACTGCTTGACTTAAAATCCAATGAGAACAAAACAGTGCTAATACATACAGATTGCCAGTGTTGAAAGTAATGGAGTACATTTACTCAAGTACTGCACTGCACACAAGCACAATTTTGAAGAACTTTATTTCCATTTTATGCCACTTTATACTTCTGCCTCAACACATTTCAGGGGAAAATACTCTACTTTTTACTCCATTACATTTGTCTCTGGCAGCTGTATTTACTAGTTACTTTGCAGATTAAGATTTGACATACAAAACATATTATCTTATTTTGTATGATGCACTGTTATAGATTAAACTTCCATCCTGCAGCAAACTACACATTAAGGCATCAGTAATACAAAAAAAAAAAAAAACTACAACAAAACAATAATATATATTTAGCTGCTTCAGTTTCAGGGTCCTGGCATTGTGCATGCTGGCTCCCTGTCACGACTTACTGGGACACTTGAACAGAACAGAGCCATTGTTAATGTGATTAGTAACATCTGTGCTTTTCTTCAGCATGACTACTGTGAAAAAGGAAGTGGACTAATATGTTTAAAATGTAGGAAATGTGAGTCATTTTATGTTTAACTACTGAAAATGAAAAACTCTTAAGTCACTGCTTCAGCACTGCATTTAACGACAGTGCTTAACTAAATATACTTACTTTCCCCCTCTGATCTCATCCTCATTCTCTCTCACCCTCTTGCTCCTGTCCCTCCCTCTCTCTCTGGCACTTTGCCTCTCTGACTGGCAGCGAGCCTTTTGAAAGTAGGCTAGGATTGACGCGCTGCTTGTGTCTGAGTCACAGAGAGCTGTGGAATACTGAAACCCACTGATTGCATTTAACTTTAGGCATCCGACTCCCATGCAGTGCATGATACAATAGAGCCATCCGCTCTGCTTTCTGCATCTCGATGCTGACGTTTATGCACTTACATCAAAAAAAAGGGAAAGGCAATTGTTCTGATACTATGAATAATTGCAAAGATGGTTATTTAGAGACAGATAAAGTATTAATCTCATTCGCTACGTACTGTATAACAGCAAAAACACTCAAATTTGATTATCCTACTTGTGGCTACACACCAATAGGTTTAGGAGGATACCGCACAAGTTGAATAATGAGGGGCAAAATGCATAAAGTGTAGCACATCATCTTAATTTTCCGCCATAGTACAATAACCTCTCTGTCTCACACACAAGGTGGTCAAGCATCTTTTTATTTGTGCTTCATCATCAAGTACTGTGAAGAGCCTTTTCAACATGGGTCAGGCGTGCCACGGTCAACCACTGCCTCACTCACCTGTTTAATACTGAGGGAAACGAGTGTAAGAGGCCTGATACTACTCTGCCGGGTGAAATAAGATGATGTGAGAGAGCATTTTCATCTCAGAAGAGCCCACAACCGAGGCTGTGACGCATGCACAGTTGAATGTTTTACCTTCTCCACAGATCACTGTAAATTCTTGCTGTGCGTGTGTGCTGTGTGGGATTCTGTAAACACACAAGCTCGTTATTTAACTGGAGAGCCACAAGGATTACACCGTATAAACACAAATGCATTAACATAAACAGGACAAAAGCGAGCTGAAGCTGGGAACAAGAAAAACTGGAAAGTCACAAGTGTAAATAATGTAACCGGCACTTGCACAGATACTGAAAAGGTCATGGAAATTTTCTTTTTCATTCAACATGAGTTTTGTGGTCTTGACTGTCCATTGAGGGGTCCTATGGAGTCTATGGGAGTATGGGGCTGTTGCCCCAGTGCATGTTACTGTTGTGTAACTGAAGCAAAAGCTGCATCTGCATCCACAGCAGAAAGTCAGGCGAGTTTTCAGGTACAAGTGAGGGAGTTCAGGTATCTCGCCAAGAAGTGGCTCCCTGCTGCATCTGAAGTTTAGCAAGTGCTGTATTGATTGTTGATGATCTCACTGTGAATGGGTCTTGTTCTCAAGTCTGTCTGGAGAAGGAGATCTCAGTAAGACTCCCTGATTAAACGAAGGTAAAGAAATAAAATGGTTTGCTTCTTATAGGATGTCTGGGCTCATCCTTTGGGACAGGACTAGGAGCTTATATACCCATAAGAAGGGATGATGATCATGATGATAAGGGCATCTGTTCTGGATGCCTCAAAAACACCTGACTGTGAAAGTGTTCTGGGCTGTAATGTGTGCTTAGTATATTTCCCACTGATTAAATGTGGCCAAATAGGGACCAGAAATTGAATGGATGGAGCTTGATGTTGATGTGATCACAGCTCCTCCCCCTCCAACTAATAAACACTTCATATGTTAGAACTTTAAATGGTGACTAACTGATGAAAAAACTAATCCACCCTTCAAATGCAGGTAACACAAATCAGACACTACCATTCTGTCTGTCTGAACGCTGCAGGGAATCAGTAGAAGCTTGTTAGCCGACTCTCAGAAAAACAAGGAAGACAGTTTCTGAGTTCCCCTCGTGCTCTGTGGCACAACCAGAGAAAAACTGTACTCTGCCTCTAATGAAAGGTTTTCATTTATTGCTCATAAAAAGAAGGAGACTCGAGGCAGCTGAGGCATGTGTTTTTCTTCTCATGCTATCACTCAAAGACGACACAGGCAAATACATGAGTCAAATACACAGGGAGGTACAAAATAACATGAGCACTTTATGACATAAAATCCAGTGCAGCAAAACAACAAGTGACCTGGAACTGCCATATTCTGTAGCTGACACGGTTCCAACACAACTGAAAATAATAACAGTAATTAAAGAGTAAAGGGGATGTTCATCTCTTTATACCAAGGCATCAAATATCTGTGTTTCACTTGTAATTCCAAGTCACCTTCATGAGTTTGACAAACTGGGTTGCAATACTAACTAAAAATCTAATAAGATTTAAAACAGACAGAAGAAAGAAATAAAAAAGGGGAAGTCCCAAGTTCAAAAGTTTATGGTTCAATCTGCACTGAAATATTAATGAATGCAGGACTCCACTTCTTTAATTTCAGCTCAAGTATTTCAGTTAATACAGTGCACACAAGCCGTGTTTTCATAGGCGTGCAGAAAGGCCTTGGACTGTGCCAAGAAAGAATTACTGGATTTAGATGGGAAGAGATGTGTTATTAAACGGTTACAGGGGAAGAAGTGAACCCCCCACCTTACAGATCATGTAAAAATAAGCTACGGGGATTTTTAGCTGAGCTGAAAATTAAGTCTACCATAGCTTTGTCATAAACAGTTTTCGCCTCAGTTTCAGTTTTGTTGCTCTGAATGGCTCCGTGAATAAGTACAGATCTCAGTGAACACAGCAGACAAAGGCTGAAGGAAATTGTTGAGTGGCTGAGAGAAAAGCTATGGTATGAGGGAATGAGACATTTTGGTTGGCTGCAGAGAAAAGACGGATCATATTTCTCTCAGTGAGATGGGGAAAGCCTGCCAGAGTTATGTAATGTTGTTGGGATGTGGAGCCAGAAGGGGTGTAAACAACACCACTCTGAAGTGGGACAGGCCTAGCCGTTGCCTGGTAACAAATATTTTGGGCAGGAAGACCAGGCAAACACGGCCCGCCTTCCAAAAGGAAATAGGGGCCGGCCCCATGAGCACAGCACAAGTTAGTGGCTTCCCGAAAATACGCTAAGAGACAGGGGCAAGCAAAACAAAGCACATCAGGGGCATTAGACGGTACTGCATCTATTTTTTCACCTGGCTCGGCTGGAGTCTAGACCACCACAGGTTGTAAACAAACAAACTCTCAAGAAACAAAATAGTTTATAGAGAGGGGACTACAGTCTCAGTTAAACTCCATTATCCCTCCTCACTCTCAATGTAGCCAAGACTAGTACAGTGATTTAGGTACAGAAAGCCTCTGAAAAGACATAAATACTTCAACTGGCTGTTACACTTTATAATGATGTTGAAATACCAACAACTTCAACTTTAAACTACAAGCTCTCAAATATAAACTGAAACCATGATACTTGTTTGACAAAGTGCTCTCTGATACATTTTAAGTGTTAATTGATTGTTTTTGATTAACTGCATGTGGTGAGGACGTCCTGAAAGCAGTGTTGCCAGTGAGAGGATTATCCTTATGAAATAAAGTCAACTGAATTAATTGAATTAAATTCAGTGCATCAAAGGATGGTTGAGAAAGCGGGAAGAATTAAATAAAGCCCATCTAAGAAAGGTTCATTTACTGTGTGGTGTCTGACACTGAATCTGAAAATTGCCTGAAAAGAAAGAAGTCAGTTTGTCTTGTGGACCACAAGACAAACTGACTCGTTACCAACACATTCACAATACAATGATTAACAACAAGATGCGTAGATGTGTATTGCGCGTTGCTCATCGTGCGCGTCTTTGCGTTTCACCAGCTGCGACCAGGACACCAGACAAACACGCGTTCAGTAAACACCAACGACGTCAACTTCACTTTCTCTGTCGCGGCTGACGTTGCGACGCGAAAACCAGCAGCCGCTGACGGTTAAAACTGTGCTAAAACAACAAAGACCGCTGTAGTTTACTAAGCTTTGCTGCTGCTCCCCGCACACAAAGAATCCGGAAGCCATATTGAGCGCCGCTGTCTGTCACTCACAGCCCGTTACCACGGAAACTGGTTGCTAGGCGGCATAACAAAAAGACCAAATTTATACGTCCTTGCGTCAGAGGCAACGGCGTATCCATGGCGACAGAACGCTACACACATGCAGTAGACCCGTGGATAGCACATGGTGCCTCCCGGCCACTTGTTTTAACCTAAATATCGTTTTTTTTGTACGGTTACAGTGAATATGACATTTGAATAGTGTTGCGAGGGGAAACACATGTTGTCACTGTGAGGTATGTTTGTATGTGTCAACATAGAAATTAGCATACACATCTGAAACAGCAGTATTTATCAGTAGTCATCCTCATGATTTCTTGCACTCACCCCGTCATGTCCTGCTATTATCGCTTGTTTCCCCGTGAATGTGGGCTGTTCGCCTGCGTTATCAGCCATTCACCTCAATAATTCCCCATCATGAACTGACATCGACGGAGTTAGTCATCCCGGTTCAGCAGCAGAGCACCGGTAACGGCAGCTCGGATGGGACACAGCGTCTTCCGTGGATCCTCGTCTCTGACGTTTGTTGCTAGCGCTGACTAATAACTTGTTATCCCCAGCTCTTCTCTTTTTTGCTCACGCCTTTCCACACGTTGGCCCTTACAGAGCAGCATGCCCGCCCCGTGCCATTGTTTGACATCACAACCAAAAACCGTAGGCCTTGTATTTTAGATTTTCATTCATGATTTGCCACCCGGTCTTCCCGCAATTTAGCCTGTGGAGCAACCCCCCCTCCAACAAAACCTCCCACCCGCCACATTCCCACTGGTGTCCTCCTGTAGGCTATAATAATGAATCACTGTCTGCTCGGCTGGGTGATGTTTGCAATGACAGGCGCTGATTTCCGTCACTGCTGCCCACTGTCCGTGACAGAATTACACTGCTGTTTACCAATTTATGATGTGTGCTTTTTGTTTTTTTATTCCGTTTTATTCATTTTTAACCCGGTCTAAATGCGGCTGTTTATGCTTTGCGTGATCTGTAACAATCTTGCCTACGCTGAAATCCACAAATATGTTAATCTGCCTGAAAGACTGGGTGCAGTCGGGGATGTACTGTATACAGTTTGAAGGTATTTCTCAACCTGCGCTAAATCCACAACTGGCACCGTGCCTGACTTCAGGTTTAGGGAGTGTTCAGACACAAATGAAAAGGAGTCTTTCCTCCCATTAAACGTTAAGCTCTCAAACTCGGAGGACTCCCTAGGGCGTGTCCTGAGAAACTTCACAGCAGGATTTCCCCTTCAGCATGCCTGGCGGGATTCCGTCCTGGAGTGACTTAGACCTCTGGATGTTGCATAAATGGGCCACTGTAAATCGTCTGATGTTCTTCAGGTTATACTCAAGCTTTACATGAGATCCAGAACAACCAGATTGGCTATAGAACACCGTGTCTTCTGTTTATCAAGCCTACAATATATAAGAATAATGTTGAGGTTGATTATTGATTTCAACACAATGAACGCAACAACACTCCTCAAATTCTTATACAAAACGTAGACATTATAGAAGTAGTTATATTACAGTATAATATCTTGACGTAGCCATGACCCAAAAATGTTCCAATCTAGATCTAGATACACGCGGAGAGTCCTAAATATATACTTTCCATGTTTATCACTGAAGTTTCTTAAAATTTCCTTTCAGAAATTGTCAGACGGTGAGAAATATCTCGTGCCTGTGATAGTATAAAAAAAAATCTATTATTATCCGTCGGTGAGGTGAGCTTGGTCCATTTCGGTGGGAGAGGGATTCCCTCAACGTCACCAAGGATACCAAACACAACAAGCACAAATATGGGCATGTACGTCAGCGGAACTCCGAGGCGGGACTTAGACGCTAGAAATGCCTTGGTTGTACTCGTTGAGGATGGATTCATTCATAAGACAAGATCAGCTACTGTGCACCGTAATACAAGCTGATGTCCTCCGGCGTACCGTGAGCGGACTTTATGGATCTATAATCGCATATTTGACGAGCGGATAAAGGAGAGCGCTCCGAGGATTTAACGCTCAACTACAGGACTTCTGAACGCATTGAATTTGGACACTTTCCCCACTAAACGCGGGGAACTGGATTAAGCTTCTTCATGCAACTTTTTTGGAAAGAAACCAAGAGCATCTCACCGGGGAATATCAAAAAGATCAGCAACTGTAAGTCACATTGATCTCATAAGGATGATATACAGAATGAAGTGTTTGAAATAAATGCTTGCTTTCTGTCCAGCGCTGCTTGTCAGTCTGCCTAATGTAAGATCCATTAAGACATCTTGTCCTGTTGATATCGCTTTCGCAAAATATCTCGATGTGTGGTTTTGTGTAAAACACTCCGCTGGACGTGTTTTGTTCAGTGAGGAATGAATTTAAGCACACAAAAGTATTTAGCCTCGCCGGCGGTGGTGATTGTCCGACTTTTATCGGAGAAATGCCATTACCAAAGTCACTAGTTGGGTTTGGTTAACTGCACACTACCTATAACATCTGTCACTCTCCCCTGACAGCAGTCTACCTGCTTTAAAGTAACACTGTTGTCCGCGCCGCTGCCCTGTCGCTGCAGGTGACATCGCGCTCTCTCCGGTAACTGCAGGTGTCACGTTCTCTTTCGGTCCCTCCGGGGAAATGTACCAAGGCTTCCCGGGCGACCCAGACAACGGATCCCGCGGAAGCTCGTCTCCATCCATAGAGTCCCAATACCTTTCCTCCGTGGACTCCTTCGGGAGCCCGCCGACCACCAGTGCTCCGCAGGTGAGTTGGAGACTATTAAGGAAAAATAACGCATGTGGCCCATTGAATCATTGCCTACTCTGCCTTGCGAAAATCCATTTAGACTATCAGCAAATTTTCATCACCGTGTTTGTGTGTGAGCGTGTGTGCATTCATTCATAAATGCAACAAGTCTGACTCATGGTCTTACATGCACAAATGGACCTGTGATTACTTTACTGTATATAGGTTTATTGGCTAAAAAGGGCATGTTTGCTAAAACGTTTCCAGATAAATAAACCCTGCATGTTTTGTCAAATTAACAATGTATGCTTTGTAGACAGTGTCATAGAAACGTTATGGTTTGTTTTTTTATATTCACTTTCAAAGGCTATTATGGCATATATCCTATATGGTATCGTCTAAAATTGCACTTTTTGAATGTGGTAGTTTAGCACCCTATATGTGCTTTGTACATGGCATAACAATAGAAAAAAACCGCATAGCCTAAAATGCACTATAATATCGGGATATACCAAATTAGTTAGCATGTAGCCTAATTCTTCCTGCAATAAAGTAGTTATATAGAAAAGAATATAGCATACATAAACAAACGATTGAAACTGTAATCTATACATTTTGCAAAATATATGACTCAGATTCTTATAGACTTTTAATGGCACTTATTTTTTATTTCTATCAGAGGCTAGTGATGGTGCCTCTGTTGTCGCATGTAGAAATCCATTCACTTTGTACTTCTGCGTCCCTTCAGTCAGATATAAATAGTCTCGCTAAGTATATCAACAACCCAATACAGATTTACCTGGATCTGTTGCTTGTGGTAGCCCCGGTAGCGGCCCGAAAGCTTTGACAACGTGCTCCGTCTACAGCACGCCGCAGAACGGATGACAGAGTTCTGGAACTGTCCTACGTAAGCGCCGCAGCCCCGCCCCGCCCCACTGCCCGCTTCTCTCCTTCCACGCGCTCCGCTCTCCTCTCACAGGCCTCGCCGTGACGTAAATGCTTGGTCTATTTTGGAGTGCTACGTCGCGTTGCCAAGGGGAACACCGGGGGTGTGACGGGGGAGGAGGAAGAAGGAGGGGGGGGACGCTCTCTGAGAGAAATGATTGGTCGAGGCGGCCGCTTTCAGAGCCGAATGTCCCAATGTCTTAACACACTTTTACATGAATATTAATGAAAGACGATACGGTCTTTGTACAGTCAAATATGAAACAACACATACACGACAGATTTGCGATTTATACGTGCATTTCAAACTTATATACAGATACATAGAAAAAGTTGTTAGATGATTATATAAACCTTTTTTCCCACACATACACAACGCCTATAATTATTTGTTCCAGCACTTGACTTAAGCTTTATCTTATTTATATGAAGTTAAAATGCCATTTTTATACCTCAAATTTGCATATATATGTCATGCCATGTATCCATTTCAGTTTTTTTTAATTATAATTAAAAATAGGATCTTGTTCAGAATTACAGTACAGTCGATAAAATGTAAAAATGGATCCTTGATGACAGTGCTTGGTTATAGAGGTAAAGTTTAACCTAGTGGATTTGGTAATAAGTCTTTTAAAATATGACAAGCATCCTGCTCTGGGCATGTTGCTGCTTGTATTGCCTCTCTTTGTCGAAGAGTTTACTGATCTACAGTGGCTTTACATGGTGTGTAAAACTCTACTTGTTCATGTCTCCTGCTCAGGAGTGTGTGTCAGCGGGAGCTGGTTTGAGCATTGCGGACAGTGGGCCAGGGGCCAGTGCTGGAGGGGAGATGCCCGGTTCATTCGTGCCAACCGTCACCGCCATCACCACCAGTCAGGACCTGCAGTGGATGGTTCAGCCGACCCTCATCTCTTCCCAGGCCTCTGGACAGAGTGGGTCCACTGGTACCACAACCATGACCCAGCCAGTTTCACTGGTTGACCCATATGACATGCCAGGCCCCAGTTATTCATCGGGGTCTGGATTTACTCCTCCAAGTTCAGACACTCCAGGCCCAGCACCGGGCCCCATCCGCCAGTCCAGAACCCGTAGCCGCCGTACACGAGAAGAGTCTGTGAGTGAAGATGGAGATGTTGGTGTGTTAGTAAGTGTGTGTGCTTGAACGGTTTGTTTGTTGACCTTTGCATGTTACATATGCAGTGCAGGTAGATCACTTACATGGGCACCAAAAGAATCAGATCCAGCGACTTTGTACTGAGCTGTTAAGCAGTGGTGTGCACAAACACTTTCAGGGGCATGGGTAATCAACAAAAAGTGGCACCTCCATGTCTGCAGTAGGACCTTCTCATTTACACAAACTTACTAAACAGGGAAATGGGGGCAGTGCAGGTAATTTCTATGTAGACAGCTGTGTGGGAGGAGGGCACAAACCACCAGAGTGTGTGTTTCAATTTTAAATGGTAAAATGGCTCTCAAGACAACCGTAGAAGGTGTGCCCACCACTGCTGCTTGAACAATATGACTACATTTTCAAGAATAAAGGCAAAACTTTTATCCTAATCTGTTTTTTCTTCTCTTCATCCTAGCTTACACCTGAGGAGGAGGAGAAGAGGCGTGTTCGGCGAGAGAGAAACAAGCTGGCTGCCGCCAAATGCAGGAACCGCAGACGAGAACTCACAGACAGACTGCAGTCGGTGAGCTTGGCCCTGTTATACTTGCCAAAATGAGTAATGATCATAATTACATACTTAACATTACCTCCCATAGCATTGCAGAGTGTGTTAATAAATGTGTAGACTACAAGAGAGAGGATTATGGTAATGGGGTGTTGCTGTAGCTGTGGTGAAGACAATTATAGTCCCCAGGACAGACTAATTAATGGGCTTTTGTATAAGCCACCTTACATATCCAACTGCAGGTGAGGAAGTATTTCTGTTGAGATGGATACATCCACCTCCACAAACACTGAAGTCGAGTTTTGGTGTAGCTAACACTCTCACTTTCTGCTGCACATCTTCTTCCCTCCTCTACCCATTTCACCCATCTTTGTCCTGTTCCCCCATCCCAATGTCCCTGTGTCTCTCATTCTCTGTACCTGCCCACAGGAGACGGACATACTGGAGGAGGAGAAGGCAGAGCTGGAAGCTGAGATCTCAGAGCTGCAGAAGGAAAAGGAGCGCCTGGAGTTTGTCCTGGTGGCCCACCAACCGAACTGTAAGATCCCATACCAGGACCAACCTCAGCAGAGCTCGGCGCAGCTCCCTCCAGTCCAGTCCCAGCTCCCTCCCCAGAGCTTACAACCTCCTGTCTCCATTGTGGGCTTGGCTGTGAAGGAGGACTCTTTCTTTCTGCCTCCTGCCTACACAGCCCATCCAGCCTCCACACAGTCCCAGCCACCGGTTCAGCAGCAGCAACTCCAGCAGCAGCCTCAGCCAGGGATAATGCAGGAGGTAGAGTTTTCTCGTTCTTTCTATGGCTCAAGTGAGCCAACACCAGGCGGGCCATGCCTCATGGCCAGCGACAGTGGTGGTGGTGGTGGTAACCATGACGATGCGGCCATTGGCAGCTACAACACCTCATACACATCTTCATTTGTGTTCACCTACCCAGAGGGAGCCTGCGGGGTCAGTGCCAACCAGCGGAACAGCAGTAGCGAGCAGTCACCTGATTCCCTGAACTCGCCTTCGCTGCTGGCACTCTGACTGACCGACAGACACACGCGCACACATATCAACACAAACACACACGCTCGCTGGAAGTAGAGGCTGAGGCAAGCACATGCACAGTACCTATCAGTCTCACAGTTTGGAAAAAAAAAAACAGAAACCAATCATTTGTTCCTGATTGGCTTAAAGTTTACACACTCTGAAATACATTCCAATTAAGAGCCATACAAATAGTTGCACATGAATTATATTAGAGATAACCTTTAACATTGAGTTTAAACAATAAATCATTTCTTGCTTTGAATCATCGGAATACCTGCAACTGGACAACATAAGTGAATCGAGTCACAAAATCAAGTCCAAGTTGCCAATCGTAGGTGCTCTGAATGAACAGGATAATTCACAAAGAATAATCTCAATCTTCAACATGTACAGTACATTGAATGAGGCACCACAAGCTCTCTTTACACTCCAACAAGCACCAGTGCCCCCAACTTGTTCCCTCTGTCGGTTGCCCCTTTTCCAGTGCTCTTGCTCTCATCCTTTTCCATCCTTTTCTTCCTCTTGCTGAATGTATTTGTGCAAACCTGAAATAGGCACGAAGGACACTTTGTTCAGGGTCTTTTCTTGTGGGACAGACAGCTGATTTCTCGCTCACCTCTAACCCTTCATCTGCTCGACTTCCCTCTGCTTCTTCATTTGCTGCTTGGACTTGGCAAGTTGGGGATCTGAGTATCACAGCCTCCACTAAATCTTGTGCTTTCTTCTCTCGTTTATAAAAAGTCTTCTGCCGTCTGCCTACCTGCGACCCATCTCTGCCCATCTCTGTTTCTCCTCTTCTGTCTCTGTGTTTCTCCCTCTCTCTCTGAAGTCTTCAACCCCCGAGAGCCCGAAGACACCCTCCAGCCCTTGGGACCTTGAGTGAATGACGGCCCAACTAACACGCCCTTTTGCACCCTCTCATAGAAGGACATGGATGCAACCCCCCCCCCCCATACAGAAGAACCTTTTTCTTGGAGCACATTGCTCAAAGCCGATCCTTACAGTGAACAGCAGCTAAATACTTTCACACACGCACATAGATGCATAATTGATGAACGCAACATGCAAGACGGATGCCACTGTCTTCTGCTGAGCCATTTTTCAATGTTCACACAGTGATTAGACACATCTCGTGTTGTGAGGATGGTTAAAAGTGAGGATGGAGAGGTTTAGCAGGAAGGGAGGAAGTAAGTGCAACCCAGCTGGACAGACTCAAATGGAGAGAGGATGACTTCTATCCTAATAATTGATTTTTGCAACCAAATGTTGAAAACAAAGAAAAGGTTAAATGTTAAAAACAAAGCAAAAAAAAAAAAAAAAAAAGAGGAAGAAAGAAAAGAATCCTGCTCTTGCCAACTGTGTGGAAGGGTGACCTCAGTAAAAACACCTCCATACCACGGAGCTTCATCACCCTGGGCCTACATGCGCATATTCACACCATCGCTTTGAAGTCTCTGAACTGAAGATACAGACGTTTTGTTGTAGCGCACCAGCTCAGTGTTTTGCTCAGAATCAATCAGATGTGAACCAATGCCTTTATTTAGAGGAGAGACGTTTTTTTGTAGTGATTCAGACAACCTCTAAACATTGGGCTCGGTGGTCTCTGTACCTCCCCTGTTCTCTCAGCAGAGATGAGGCGGGGGTGCGTTTATTGTGAGTGCGTCCACTCCGAGGCACCTGGCCCGTTTATTTCTTTCTTTATTGAGGTTGATGTGGCGAGTGAGCACAAAGCAAGGCCTGGAAACAAAAGGGGAGAACATGTGGGCTGATGTTGTGGAGTGAGCGTCCTTTCTTTGCCTGTGAATTTGTATAATTTGTTTTTCTTGTGTGTTTGAGTGAGAATTGTTATATATTTTAATGTCTGTTTGTTTGTGTGTTTGATTGTTTTGCATTGACCTCTGCTTTCATTTGTACTGTTGCCATTTCTTTTTGTTAGTTTGTTTTGTTTTTTTAATTCGGGAGATTTCCTTATAACTGTCACTATTATTATTTCATCGTAACGATTGTTTCATAATTTTATTGTATTTCATTTGGCAACTTTGGAGGCATGTTGTGCACTACAAAAAAAAATCTAATTATAAGTCTATATGCATATACATATATACAGGTAACATGTATATATAAGTGTATGTACCATGATTGTAAAGTATGAATGTCTACAAATCTAAATGGGATATTTTTGTCAATGAAGAACAAGATAAAATGTTACTGAGGTTTAGTTTTAAAATGAATATTTTTCTAAAGGAACAAAAAAAACTATAATAAATTTAAAGTACTGCCCTGTCCCTAAAGATGAAGCAAGATGTCACTGCCTCTATCAATGTGTATTTATGTTTTATAGACAATATAAAGCACTATCCAAGTTACATTAAATGTATGTTTATAATTATGATGTTAGAAGGTTGTGGTAATGCCTTTGTTTTGTTTGTTTTTCTCTGTGAGGTCTGTCCCAATGCTACTGACACCTTAATGCCACTCGATCCTTAACAGATGCAAAATGAGGAAAAAAAAACTTGCGATTGAATGTCAATACACATATTAAAAGTGTTCAGACTACAACATAAAGACTAAACTGTTTCATTTAAGGACAAAGTATTTTATATGCAGAATGCATTCCTGTCCACTATAAACATATCACTCAATAACATCGTTATTTCCTAACTGAAATGTGCGTTTGAAGGATAACTGCAGTTTTTGCTGTGATATGAACGTTATCATGTTTAAGTTTATCTATTCTTGTACTCAAGCAAATATGTTGTCTAATTGACATAAAAAATCTCTTGTTATTGTATTTGCTGGATAAAAGCTTTATTTTCAATAAATAAACGTTTGTTCAAAACAGTTAATGATATACATTTTTTTTCAAAAGTGGCTCTTGGTGGTCAGAAAATGGGCAGACCTCATTTTTTCAATGTTGAATAAGGACTGTGTTTGTGCAGATGTTGGAGATGCCTTTTGATTTCTCTCCAAATGCAAATGTGATGAGAATATGTTCTGGTGTGAGACTAAGCATAAAACATATTCAATAGTTCTCATGTATATAGGTTTTTGTGGTGCTACTTATGGTATACTATAATGACGAGACCAATTCACAATGTATGGTGGAAGTTTGAGGCTCCAGACAAATGAACGCACTCCTTGTCTCATCGGGATGTTTTATTGAGAATGGAAGCCAATAACACAGTGAATTCCCAGCAGCTGAAACTCTGAGAGCCCAGTAATCACTCTACGGTTACATCATGATTTAATATCAATTGTCTGCTATCTGTAAGTGTGATAAACAGATCTCAGAGGGTCCTTGTACTGTACCTGCACTCCACACCTGGGCCTCTGATCAGCACACAACATATTAGACTCATTCCTTCATCTAATTTCTTTGCCTAGGATTTAACTGAAGTGGTCTGAATTGTCTTAAATACTTGTTTCTGTAAGGTTACAATCACAAATGGGTTACTAATGAATTGGAAATGGTGACGTAGAAGGAAAAGGAGTCATATTTAGCTACCAGCTATAAGACAGAGAAACTGCCTGCACTCACCTGTACTGTACAATGGCTACGTTGGCGTTAACTGACCAAGAGCTTTCCTATTTTTCTATGATGAGGTGAATGTTGCTATGTATTTCTATTTTTCCACAAGTCCCACATACGTTCTGATTTCATATTTTCCCCGGTATGAAATGCAATACTTATTATCTCCTTGGATGAACATAATGTAGTAAATCACCCAGTGCTCAAACTGACTGCTACTATATGTCAAGTGTGATGATGTATTGCTTTAACTATCCATTTTTGTTAGCATACTAAAAAATATTCTTAACACTTATTGTAACATTTAATTTTGAGACAATCATCTTGAAAAATTGTGTTACAATATATCTCAAAATTAACTCTTTTTTTCATTTATTGAGGGTTCCTGCATTTCAAAAAGCCAATGCCTCTTTTCAAATTCATCTTCATCAGCGTTTCATCAATTTTTGTAACAATTTACTCTGTATTTCTTTTTCTGCTAGCAAATGTTGCAATTGATCGCATTTGGAAACACAGAATATACAGTATGTTTGGATACATTTGAGGTTACAACAGTGAAAGGCCCAAAGATATTTTGCTCCAGATGTGACATTGTCAGACTTAAATGACAGATGTCACTTAGGACACATGGATGATTACATAACTAGCTCATGAAGGTGCTCTGATGTCAAATTGTCTATTTTTTCAATGCATACAATTTAACATAACTTACTACTTTTCTGCATATCACTATTAAATTAGCCTACTGTTTACTTAATTTTATAACTTCATTTCCATTTGCTTTTACTCATCAAGAGGACCAAAGTGTATGATTAATTTGCCGCTTTTGCAGTCCTTATCTCTGGTCTGTCTCCATGTTTCAGCTTCTGGCGCTTTACGTTATCCTTTAAACGTTTACATGATGATTTCTAGACTGCAAAAGCTGGGTGAGCTGTCTCCTTTAAAGGTGGTTTGACCAAATGCCATTGATTTCCAATTTGTGAAGAAATTGCATAAATAAACAACATATTATAAGGTACATGTCTCTCACTTTTAAATGCTTGACCTGTGCTCTTTGAAGTTGGCATGATTTTTATGTATCTTCTCTTAAAAGGTCAATTAACATCTTTGTTACTTGATCTGAGACTGCATGAGGTGAGCATAGTGATAAGTGATCATGTTTTTGTATGTATACTGTTGATTATTATTATTATTATTGTTGATTATTTCATTGATTAATAGTTACGTTCATGAAATGCCAGAAAACTTGAAGTGACAATGTCCATCACAATTCTCCAGAGTGTGACAAAAGCTTTACTCAGTATAAAAGCAACATTATGCAAGAATTGTTGTTTTTTTGCAATTTGGTGCCCCTGCATTTTCAGATTGCAATTCACTAATACTAATAATAATTATTGTAAATATGACAGCTGTACAAGTGCATTCGTTACTTAAGTTCAAAAACTAGAACAGGCTTTAGGGGTGCAGATTGGGAATGAAAGAGTCACCATTCTCCCTATTACAAGTCAGATTACCATCAACATTATTTTGAAGCTGTTCTTTTAAGGTAAAAATGGACATAATGTTGCTTTAAAGTCCTGCGCACCAAAAGTGGGCAGAGCCTTTTTTTAATGCAAATTTCTGGAAATGACATGACATAATATTTCCAAACTATGTTTATATGTATGGTTTGGAGATATATATCTATATTTAGATATTTAAAGTGACTATATCAAAATTCATGTTTTAACAATGGATCCTTTGACTGCTTGTATTTGAAAATGGTCATTCTGATGAAATCAGATATCCAGTAGGGGATTTGATGGGAGATGAGGGGGGATGCCAAGTCCAAAATGCACCCCCCTTGTCAGCCTGCCATCCCCCCTCTCTGTCCCCTACTAGCAGAGAGGCTGCAGGGGTAGAGACAGTTGGTTAGTTTAATATGATAGATAGTCTGCCTGACTCATTGATCCTTTATCTGAGGTTGATGCAAGTTAGAGTCTATGACCCCAACCATGACTCTGAAATATCAGTAGCATAACTGTGCTGTGTATTGATAAATCCAGTGTGTTGTCTGTGGTGCTGAATAGCAGACAGGTTTGTAATTGAACCTTTTTTTCTCAGTCCTGCTCTTCTGTCAGTTTCGTCCAGGATCTACAATAATCTCTAAACTAGATACTATAAACATTCAGTTCTATATGATATTGTAGCCTTCATACTCTATAAAAGCTTGTCACCTTTATGATCAAAGTGACAAGTAGGAACATGTAGTCGTGGGAGAGTATTCTTATATTTCTATGATCATCTGTGCTGCTGAAAATACACTCCAGACCAAGCCACCTCTTTAACAAACTATTTTAGGGGAGGCATGACTACAGATAGAGTTTTTAGTAGCCTATTAGGTTAGGGGTTACACCCACCCCTACTCTATCATTCCCATTTGCACTACAGAGCTTATATTTAGATTTTAATTCTCTTATACAGCCCACACTTTACTTCTTTGATTCACACCACGCCCATAGTGTAGTTTTTCGCCCTTTGTGTGCAGCTGTTTTTAGCTAACTGTACTCTACTTGTTTAACTACAAACAGCAGACAGACAAGGTTAGCAACCAGATGACTCAGTGGAGCATTTAGCTGCTAGCGAATTAGTTGTTTCCCTCAGGAGTTGGTGGAGACAAAAACAGAGTTAAAAGGAGACTGTATATTGGAATTAGAATCGACAGGTGGCCAGAAAAGTACTCCAAATTAATGTGAATCTGTATCTGCCCTATGTTTAAATAAGCAACTATTTGCCAAAGAATAAATGGAGAAATTGTAGATTTAAATCTTGTAGTCAAAGAGGGGACACTTTTTAAAAGGCCTGTACCGAAATACCATATGCTAAACGAGATCACGATTGTCTGCGGAGGTTTGGCGTGAGTTTACAGTCTGTGTTGCTCTCTAGCGTCCATAAATAAAAACTCATGACACTATTTAGGGCTCGAGGGGAAGTTGCGTCACGGCACCGGCGCGAGCTGTCCGGATGTAGCCGACGTCACCATATTTGTTGTAAACATGGCGTCCGTGACAACAGGTGAGAGCACAAAGGCCCGGCTAGCTAACGTTACCAGTTAGCAACAATTAAAAATGTTTCGTTATTTTACTGCATATTAGACATGGCCACTGCATCAATTCGGAATGCTGTCTAGAGTCTGGACAACCGGTTTTGCTCTTATTGAATATCGCAGAGGGCCGATACCGCCTCTTAATTCATGGCTGTAGCTACCGCTAAGACAATGCTAATGCAGAATGCTAATTCAAACGGTTCTTCGAGCGGACCTGCATTGCCTGCGAAAATGTCTGATTTTACTGTCATTGATTCAGATAGACGTCAAGGGAGAACTGTTCACTGAGTTGCTGGGTATTTTCATCTTTGAATTGGCTAAGATGGCTGGTCATCGTTTAATGCTAACTTGAGCTAACCAGTACTGAATCTATGTGAGGTTTGAAATTCATTTTCGCACCAGATTGCCAGTGTTTCTTAAGTCTAGCGTTATAATGTTACAATAGTTTTTAAAACTGAAATACATGTGCATCATTTGTGGTCCTGCTTTGGTCAGGCGCTCAAGTGCTAAGTGAGATATTAGCCACCGTGTGAGTTTCGTCGCTGTGTAGCTATGAGTTCATCAGAAGCAGTTGCTGCACGTTGGACAGAGCCATTGTTCTGGCAGCTGTGATTCACCCATCACCCTGTATCTGTTACTCCAACCACAAGACGTTTCATAATTGGTGTTATAAATAACCTCCAGCTGGCCCTGGTCAGCATGTGTTAGACCTCAGCATGCTGCTGTCTTCTCAGGTTTATGTCTCCCACTGGCGTTTTGTGCCAGGCCTCTTCCTACTGTAGACTACAGTATAACTGAGAATCATCTTCAACAGTATAAATGTATCATGTTAACTTTGAACTGGCCAGTTTATTGTTACTAAGTAGTGGGGAATCAATTACTTGATTAGATGATCATCAGAAAATGAATCAACAATTTTGATCATTGCTCAATGTCACAAAAACAGAAAGGCTGCCCTATAGTGATTTCATCTTCTTTCATGTGTATATTTTCTGCCTTTCATTGTTCTATATCGTTATGAAGTGAATACATTTGGGGTTTGGACTGTTGGTCAGGCTAAATAAGTACTTTTAGGATGTAAACGTGGGTGATGGGATTGTGATAAAATTTTCTGACACTGTATTCGCTAAGAAATGAATTGATTAAGCTATAAAAAAAATACTGAAATTAACCAAGTTCTAGAGTACTCAGAAGATGCTGCCATACTCATAAGAGTTTTTGTATTTAATAAATTGTAAACATCAGTGGTGTAGTGAGTGGTTGAGTGTTCCTTTCTGTTGTGTGATTGCTAACAGTCTTTTATTTTCTTCCTTAAGCCACCTCAGAGTGGATACAGTTTTTTAAGGATGCTGGGATCCCAGCCGGCCTCGCAGTCACTTATGCAGTCTCCTTCGTGGACAACAGGTAACCTAACGCCCCATTTTCATAGGCTTTGTATAGCACCCGTTTGCCACATTGTGTCGTGATGTGATCATTTCTTTTGCACCCTCACATCGGGCCATAGCTGAGCTGAAACACAGTTAATTGTCCTGCTTGGGAGCAGAGTCATGACAGTCTCTTTCATCATCTGAGCTGTGTCATCACAATAGGCTTAGGCTGGTTTCAGTCTTAAGAAGTTAACCGTAAAGACACATTATGTGATGATAAACAACCTAATCATGATCTACATGTGAAAACCTGACACCAGAAACATGAAGGATGAGTTGAGGTTGGATTGTTGTTCTCCCTCCACTCTAAGAGGCAGAAACCAAAAACTAAATCAGTTTGATTCATCTGGTTATTATGGCAGCTGTCATGGAAAGAATTACCTTCCTAATTAAAAGTGTCCCATGAATAATTTAGCTGTCCATACAAGTCCATGTAGCTTGCTGTTTCCAAGGGAACAGAAGTGCGTACAGTATTTTCTGATTTTTCATGTCACTGCAGAATTCACAAGAACATGCTGATGGACCTCAGTAAAGACATCATGATGGACCTCGGCATTACAGTCATTGGGGACATCATTGCCATTCTTAAACATGCCAAGCAGGTCTACAGGCAGGTGAGATCAGAGTTTCATGTTCTGAACTTACGAAGCGTTCAAAATGGATGGTTCATTGTCATTTGCATGTGCAGGCATTTAAAACAAAATACCACTGGAATATCACCGCTATTGTTTTGAATGCAGTCATGGAGAATGAATCAATGTCTTCCAAAGTCACGGCTGTCTGGTCAGTGAATCACAATGGACTGAGTTTACATAACCTCTGTATTATGTATTCCTCTTTTCAGGACATGTGCAAAATGGCCACAGAAGCTATCTCCTCAGGACAGACCAGTGTTAAAGCTGAGCTCAGAAGAACTGCCAATACTCGTAAGTATTTTATTTTCTACGTCAAGTTTACAACAGAATGATCAATGGTTAATGACACAGTTAATTTTTTGGTAAACCTTCTCACTTCCTATTTCGTGTTTGTTTCTACTCATTTTACCCAATGTTCTACATTAATTAGGCGTCAGTGCCAGGTCGTACAAACCTTCCTCAGTTCTTGACAACGTGTTGTTGTACACACGCTTTTAATTTTGTCATGTCTAGAAAGGCCTCACACATGGCAGAAGGCAACTATGAATCCCAGCTGTCCTCTGATCTCGTCTTGAGAACATGAAGAGTTCCTGTAAGAAACAAGCTAAATCATAGCTAGTTCTCTCTCTCTCTTTTCCTCTTCTTCTTTTGTTCAGCTGCCACTCGTATGATAGCCAACGCTCTGAGCAATGACTCCCCACCGGCCACTCCAGCCCGCCGACCTGACAACCGCCTGTCCGTTACAGTGTCCAACATGCAAGCAAACAAAAGTGGCAAAGCAGGTAGGTCATGGAAAATTCCTTCTACCCCATCAGTCCCAATACTTCCTGTCCCTCCGAGCCATGAATTCTTCTTTTTTTTTTTTTCTTTTTTTTTTATACCTCTGTCTAAACCTCATGTATCCCCCACTTTGTTTGTCAGTTGTAAGTCAGCCAGCTGATGAGGGGAACGGTTTGCCAGCAGTGAAGCGCAGACGTGTGACAGCTGAGATGGAAGGCAAGTACATCATCAACATGCCCAAAGGCACCACGCCTCGTACACGTCGCATCCTGGCCCAGCAGGCCAAGAAAGGTAGGCCTGACCCGGTGGCCTCGCTGACAAGTCGCTCAAATAATGCCGTTGCTCACCACAGCTAATCAGTGCTTTCATGGACTTCTTTTCCTACTAAAACTGAATCAGGTGACTTGCGGCTGATAAACCAAGCCTGTTTGACCTTCATTCATTTCTCTCATAATTGAATCCCTTGTCTTCACTAATGCGTCCCACTGCACCATCAATTAATCCCTCTCTCACATCTTGTTTCTTCCGTTGTCTCACACCACCTTGATTTTACCCAACCGCAAAATCTTTGACTAAGACCTTTTTTTTTCTTGGTCCTTATGGCATGAAATCTTCTGTGGGCTCCGTCTTTGAAAGAAGTTGTAAATTGTAAATAGCTCATATGTACTTATAATTGTTTTATGAAAGAATAGCATGTTGGGCCCTAATTTGCTCTCTATCAGTTTGGTTTCTGACAGGATATTCTTTCATTAGAAACCTGAAGGTAATTCTCTGAACAGAAACACAAGAGCAAAGTGTGTAAATACATTGGTTTGTATATCTGACCGGTGTCACAACAGCCAGATTTAAAACTAGGATCTCTGTGTAGAAATTTCATTTTATTCCATGCCTGCTGTATAATAATTTTAAAAGGCATAAAACTAAACAGTATGTAAGAACAACAGTAGTGATAAAGTTTCCTTCAGTTGTCATCTGGTATGATCATGTGGAATTTTTATTTTGTAGCTGATTATTTGACCATGACTCATGAATTATCAACACAAAGCAGGCATGTCATCATTTTTGTGTAAAACCTTCTAATTGCCTATGGCTCTGTTTCTTAAAAAGGTTTGAAACGCACCTCTGTGTTTGCAAGACTTGGGGCTGAATCGAAGGCAGACACAACAACAAGCAATAACAAGGTAAGACCTGTCAGTATAACGTGTTAGCTCTCTTTGTATTGTATTAGATACAGGCATAAATATAAGTTCTGTGCTCATAATGCTCATGTTTTGCAGCCCACCGGTGTGTTCAGTCGTCTGGACAGAGGAGTGGAAGAGGAACACAGGCTGGCTGGAAACATGGATGTTGACGACGAGGATGACAGTGACGGGGAAGGCTCCGTCCTCCAGTACGCTGGCGTCCTCAAGAAACCGCCTCCCTCCCAGAAGAAAGAGCCAGCCACTAAACCAGCACCAACCACCCTGCGACGCCTGGGAGGCAAATTCAAGCTACCTCCCTCTGACACTCCCTCCTCCTCCTCCTCCTCCACCACCACCACCACCTCTTCTTCTTCCTCTAATGGCCTCCCCCCTGCCAAGATTAGTGTGCTTCAGAGACTGGGCAAGCTCCCTGTCACACACCAAGGCACGGCTGTGTCGCCCACACCTGCTGACACACAGGACAACAGGGTGACCACCAGCACCAGGCCCAGAACCCAGGACAGATTGACCATAGCAAGCCCCAAGGTTAGCAGCAGCACTGGAGGAGGAGAGTCTGTGGGTGCCCAGATGGACGTTAGGGCTGTCAGTGTTTTTAAGAGACTGGGCAACAAGAAGACCTAACACACACAGTAAATCCCAATAAACTCTTCAGACTCTTTCTATACGTCCTTTATAGAATTTGTATCACCACCTTTTTGCATTTATCCTGGCAACATGCAGGACTGCAGATTGGAGTGTTTGGTTTTGTTCTGCCTGAGCGTATGAGCGATTTTAATGCTGCATTGTGGCTTTGGGGTTGCTTCTTAGATAAAAATGCATATTTTTTTTGATTACGCTTTAGTCATGCTGCCATTGGAAAACCACCGTTATTTTTGTGTCGAAGCTTTTACTTTGAGGGCTCAAAGCTCTGCGTATTATGTTGCTCAACCAGAAAGCTATTTATCATGTCTCAGTCATATCTGCCATTTATCATTAAAAAAAAATATCTATATATATAGTTAGTTATATTTGTGAGCTTAAGGCATGAGCATGACATCAACCCGGCTGCCATTATGGCGATTTTAATTTTACCCTGTAATTCCACATATAAGGATGCTGCTGCCTAAACTTCCATGAAGAGTTCTCCTGAATGAAAACAGCTGAGTAGCTGAAAATGTTCCTCCAAGATGAGTTGTGTGGTCATGTTATTGATATTTGCCTGAAAGTGAATTATTACTTTTAAGAAAATCTCATGTAAAAGGTACAGAGCGGAGACTTCATACACCTTAAGCAATTGTAGTTTATTCTTCAAGTTAAAAACACAGGACAGCAGTCGAGGCTTTGAGGCGAAGGCTAAGTCTTCTGTTTCTTGTTATCTTCACCACCTCCAAATTACCTCCTCTCTCGTGTTTTGAACGTAGAAAATGTTAAAAAGTGCTGATGACTTCTTTTTTCAGTGAGTGAAAAAGTGAGTTCAAATGACCTCTTGTAACACTTGAATCAAGGAAAAGCACCGCACCTCCTGCTCTTCTTCTTCTGCGCTTTGTGGAGTAGAAGTTCACACCTCTGAACGGAAAACGCCCATGTCAACTTTTCTACCATAGTACTGAACATTTTCTATAACCACCTACTTGAAGGCTGTATAAGTAGAATATTGTTTATTTTGAAATGCAATGTATAGATTTGTTCGACTTGATTTCAAACAGCACAGAACACATTCTGCTGCATATTTTTCTATGTGGACAAACTCAGATGCCATCGGACCATGTGTCAGTGGGCCACTGTAGTTCATTACACCCGTCTTTAAAACTTCACACCAGAACTTTGTTACACTGTAAATATTTGACATGTTTAAAATCACACTAAGGAATTTTTATTGTTTTAAAGAACAGAGAACTGTCATGTTTTTTAAAGATATTGAGGAAAAAAAAGTTCTTGATTTGAAGAAAGTGTGCTTGGAAAACAATTAAAAGAGACATAGGGTCCAAACGTCTTTGCCGTTCTTTTTTTCTTTGTGAAGGAGGCGTTTACAATGCATGTCACTGGCTCAAACTGTACTTTGCAACTCTCTAAGTATCAACATGACAGCAAAGTCAATATTTATATCCCCCTGGGAACATTTAGCTGATCATTTATCAATGAGCCCATTAAACTCCCACTCCTCTCTCAATGAGGTAGCTGCTGCATAATGTTGGTGGATCTGTCTGAGTTATGTTAATAATGTTTCATCAGAGGATGTGTCTTTATACAGCTGCAGCTGGGGACACACATTTGATATCCAGATCCTTACTATACTTTTATGACTGTTACAACATTTAGATCTTTATACCAACCTTCGCACAAACACATGGGTCATCTAAATAGAGAATATGTGGCCGCTTAGATACAGAAATGACATAATTAGATATTAAAACAAAGTAAATATGCAATTCTCATTTGATGATCTCACAGCACTACTAACACAGCTCTGCTGGCCCTCAGACATATTTATTTAAGTTTGTGCACTGGTCTGATACTGACCACCTGATTTTTTAGACAAAAAAGACAAACACATACTCAACACAAATCATAATATCCCTAATTGTAGCCCTATCTATCACCCAAGAAATGTTTAGGATTTTTTTTTTTTTTTTCTGCCAGTGTGTAGTTGACCTCTAACGTCTGCTAAACTACTGATGTTTGCATGACTCACTGACAGGATAGCACCTGGAGTTCACCTCACAGGCTTTCCCACGTCTGCTTATGAACCAGATGAACACACCACACAGATGTTGCTTGTAAATCTGGAGGAAATATGGTCAAAACGTTGCATACGGTTTTTCCAAGAAAAACGTTATCATCTGTGTAAAGCTAACAAATGTCTGTCTGGTGAGCTGCAGGTTTAACCACACTTCAAAAATGAGTGTAATTGACACTATGTCCTCTTGAGGACGCTGTCGCCCTCCTCCTCTTGTCTCTGCAGCCTCCTGCTGTCCGTCTCCATCTCCTTGAAAACCGTATCAGCTGAAGTCATCAGGCGCTCCAGTTTGGCCATAATCTAATGTTTATAGAGAGGGTATCAATTGAAGTAAACGCTGAGTTATCCTGTACGAGCCTGTTTTTCTTATTGTGACCTCTGGCCACTTCCAAACAAAGGGAGTGACGTAATCTGCAATCTCTTATAAGACGAACCTACAGATTAATCATTTAAATATTGTTAATATGGGAAGACATCACTGGGAATTGTATAAATAGGGCGTACCCTTTGCCTATCAGTCCAATAAATATGCAAATAAGCTATTATTTATGGGCAAATGTAAGTGTTATTATATAATTCATTCACGTGTTTCTAACAGTTTAACAAAGTGCACTGTCGTTTTGACAAATGATCGACTGTTTCAGGATATTTCTGCTTTTCTTCCTCTTTTTGTCATGTAAGATCTGGACTGCAGCAACGCCTCACGACTTCTCTTTTTTTCTTCCCACAATGCTGTGCGGTAGGGGTTGTGTGTGCGCTGTTTGTGGTGCTGAAGCTGCGCGTGCCTCGGAGGTTGCTACCATAGAAATCCACCCGAGCATCCTTCCGCGAGAGGACCCGAGCGAGGAATCCGTTTTTTTCGACGGTTGGGAGATTCAGCATGTTTCTGCCCGCGTTTCTCGCGTTATTTATCTCCTTATAACTGCAAACATTCTTCACATTTGTTTTACATCCGTTTTTCAAGCACAAGCTACAACCCGGAGACGTGTCTGAAGCCGTTTTCTTGGCTGTTTTTCGAGACCCGTCGTCTCTCCGGTGCCGCCGCCTGTCCAGCCGTCTTTGCCGCTCCATCCCGCATCCTTTATGCACAGCACGCTGCTCCGGTCCTCCCCTACAAAACACACATTCGTGTCCGAGCACCATGGCCCGCTCCAGCCGCTTTCACTGAGAGACATGGAAGCCAAACAGCACCCGATAAAGAGCCTAAAAAGCTACCCGGAGACCGGTGGCCGGAGCCTGGCAGCGGCCGCCGGAGGCGACGGCGGCGGGTATCGAGCCGGCTCGGCTGAAATGGAGATGGAGGCGAAGATCCAGAAAGCCATCGACTTCAAGGCGGAGGGTCACCGCTGCTATAAGGAGAAGAAATTTCGGGAAGCGATCGGCAAGTACCACCGGGCGCTGCTGCAACTCAAAGGGGTTCATGTTGTTGACGGGACGACGGGCTCCGAGGTCAACCTGCTGAACCAAGCCGCGGCCAAGCTGACCGAGGAGCAGCGGAGAGCCGTGGAGAGCACCGAGATTGAGTGCTACGACAGCCTGACAGGTGAGCGGCGCCGGTACACCTCCACAAAACAGGACTGCTCGTTCCGGTTCATCGGGTTTACACAACAACCCAGGCTGTCTCTCTGCAGGTGCTGGGTGTCTCTGTGCAGAGGCAGGTGAATTAACACGGGTGTTTGGCTGTAATCACGCAGGAATTGAGCATACTGTGTCTTTGTCGGTGGACAAATAGTAGACTACAAAGTGAATATGAGGGGATGTGTGCACTGTCTGTCCAAATTAGTGCAGCATTTAGCCTGCTGTCACAGTTAAATGAACACATTATATCATTGCCGGGCCAATTTCAGCCTCTTACAACCATTTCAAGTGGTTTGTGTGCCATTTGTTTTCAGCACATATTAAAAGACAGCAAATAAGTTAAATCACAGGACCAACATCGGCATGTAATAGGAAATGCAGACATGTTTTCATTATGTATGATGCTGTTGTGTTGTAACATGTCACTAGAGGGTCTGAGGTGAGAAGATGTCCCATGAACTATCAAGCGGGTGATGTAAGGAGCTCCTGGGGGACAGAAACGATGAACTCATTACTGCTCTATCACTGTAGTGATTACACAGGTTTCAGTTGCTCACTTCACGCTCATGTGCTGTAACAGATCTGATGAAAGTTCAAACTTTTAATAAGGCTGCATGTGGGTGCTCCAAAACCAGGCCCATTAAAGTCGAGTTTGTTCCCCTCTCAGTTAATCATTTGGGGAAAATGTCCATCACAGTTTTCTAAAGGCCAAGATGACATCCTCTGATGTCTTCTTTTGTCTTCCTTTGCCCGACCAACAGTCCAAAAACCTAAAGACATTCTGTTTAAAATGATATGACGCTAAGACAAGCTTTAAAAACCGCACCGTGGACAAACTGGAACTGTCATGTCTGCTTGTAAAATGTTTTACACCGTTATCGATTATCAAAAGAGTTGGCGATTGATTTTCCTGAACTTCCGCAATTTTTAGAGTCAGAATTAAATATAATTTATCAAACAAAACATTTCAATGTGTTTTGGTTGTATAATTTCACAGAACCATCAATAGAAGTTAGATGAAACCAAATAGATATAATAATGTATGAGAAAAACTCAGGTTTAAGGTTTGGAGCTATTTCCAGAGCTTTTGACCATATTTCATTGTCTTCTATCCAGTTAAAAGCTCTGGAAAAGACCAGCGAGTGAACACTGAGTTTAGAACATTTTAGTATGGATACAGTATGTGTTCACTTGTCATGAATACACAGAATTGAATTACTGGAAGAAAGTAATCATGATATTATTTTCTATATTTCACTTTAAAGTGTGAATGACTTCAAAGAGAATCATCAGTTAATTAATCAATCAATTGGTTACTCTCCACCCGTCCACGCTGCTCAAGCTGGAGTATTCAGGCAGAGATATGTCTAATTGTTTTGTAGTGTTAATTTAAACAGCAAAATATATCACAGTTTATCGTATGAAGAAATATACAAAATATGATTACCGTGATAAAAGAAGAGCTCTAATCCTGAATTTATTGCCCTGCTTTGTTGAAAAAATGTAATTGTGACTGCAGAATGTGCCCAGCAGGTCATAATGAATGGTGACACCCAGGAGGGGATGATGAATGGTGCACACTACAGCAGTTAAATCACATCACGACGTATGTAGATGTTGTGATTTTGGGTCATGAGTTTTGCATGATGTCTCGCTGTCCCGGCCGCTGCTCAGTCATCCTGCCATGATGCGTTGAAGGTCGCCTCGTTCTGCGCAACGTTCAGGGCCTGTCTGAAGCCTGTGGGGAGGCCACTGTGGCGTGAAGCGAAAGATGGGGGAGGGAAGGGGAAGAGGAGGGAGGGATGGCGAAATTAGGATAGGAAAGGGTAGAATTGAGGAAGGAAGAAGCAGATATGGTGGAAATGGCAGTAGGAGAGAAAGTCAGGTTGGTATTAGAGAGGCGTGGAGAGGAGTAGAGAGCTGTGGTACAGAGAGGGGAGAAGAGGGGGAGGAAGGGACTGCTAGCACGCGACAGGGGGCCATATTTACCATGGCAACCATCACTGGGCCTTTTCCCTGTTGTTGTATTTATACAGCTCATACCCTCCCCTCACTGCTGCACATGCGCACTCACACACACACAAAGAAACCTCACTTCAACCATTGCTGTTTACATGGACTACAATCATTTGTCTGCTTTACCCTGAGTAAGATGTTTATATGGGCGATATGCATAGCCATGCAATGACATCTGCTTCACATTATGCCTCATCATAAACCCCTTAAACCCCCCATGAACCCCATTATCTTTCTGTGATGTTAAGGTTTACCCTTGTGACTATCTTTGGTCAAAATGCCACATGAGCTACTGTCAACAAATCCCATGAAAAGACCAAGAACAACAATGTGCTAGTCTTTCCAATGTCCCTATCTATCTCATACCCCGGAAGATTGGTTTCTATTTTTAAAATAGCCTCATTAATTTCCGAGTAGACAGCTGGACATTGTGGTTTTTAGCAAACATTACTTAAACAAGAGAATATAGTTAATTTACTGGGGACTATTTTAAGATGGGGATTAACACTCAAGCACAGCCGTTTTTGGCTTCCATATTATGGCACATAGAAATAAAATAAATCAGTCTGCAACTACACAGGAAATACATCCTAGTAGTATCAAGTAATTTTTGGATTTGTTGTCATCAAGAGAAATAGAATGTTATAGCCTCGTCTTTTAGTAATGTACCTAAACTTGAAATACTCCACACTGGGCTGCGTGACAATCCAACATATTGCATTGTCCTTCCATAACTTTCACATTGAGATGTCTTCACAGCTGTCGTGTCCAAATGAATGATAGCTAAATAACTTCACTTAAGTCTGTCACAGCTTGAGAAGTAAAATACTCATTCTTACTTCTTTGGAGGACCTGCATATCATTTGAAATACCCAAGAACATCAATCAGAAAAAAAATCAAGATATTGTGGTTTATGTTGGCCTCAGTTTGTGATTATGGGTAAAACAAAATGGCAGTTAATTTAGTGAGATAGATGACAGGTATTGTTATAAGAACAGAATAAAAAATCTATAATAATGAAAAAAATCTCTCGTGCTGACTGAAATGAAGCAGTGACTCATCATGTGTATACAGTAGTGATCCAGCTGCAGGTCTTTGTTGTGCAGCTCCACCTGGTTACCCACAGTTCTGCTGGGCAGACAGTGGTGACCGTGGTTATGAGTGGGGAGCCGCCATTGGATTGGTCAGCTGTCTCTGGCTCTGACGCAGGATAGAAGAGCAACAGCAGCACACATGTGAGAGGGACTGCATGTCAGTGTGTGCGTGTGTGTCTGTGTTTGTGTGGGGATGGTGTTGTGTTTGTTTGTCTCAGCATTCGCAGGCCTGAGGAACAGCAGCTAAGGGGATGTGGTGTGTGTGTGCGTGCGTGTGTGTGTGTGTGTGTGTGTGGTCGGGAGTTGCTTTCAGCACTGATCGTCCGTTGCTGACATTGCTGATTTTGTTGAAGTGGAGTGTATTGGTGTGCATGTGCATTTGTGAGTTGATGTGTGTGTCTTTTATCGTCTTCTTGACTTTGTTGTGATGATGATGCCAAGCTTTTCCCTCATTGCACTGGTGGAAATGACTACAGTGCATTTACTCAAGTGCTGTACTTTAGTACAATTTTGATGTACTTGTACTTTACTTGAGTATTTCCATGTTGTGCAGCTCTGTGCTTCCACTCCACCACATTTCAAAGAGGCATATTTACATGTATGTACTAAGTCCAGTATTGAGATTTAACATCAATACCATATGGTGAGCTTGAGCATGAAATGTGATGCATTGCTAAAGATTAAACTACTCAACCGTATATACAACAGTTAAATTACAACAGTAAAATATTTCCTACACATTTATAATAATCTAGTAATATTATATATGATAACACTAACAGGGGCTGTTTTTCTGCATTAAGTTCCATTACTATCAGCTATTTTGATAACTCAACTCTTTAATACCTCTTTAAGCAAAAATCACAAATATTCTCTGCTTTCTCAGTTGTGATGATTTGCTACTTTCCCTTATAATGTGATAGTAAAGTTGGCAAGATTTTGGACTGTTGGTCAGAGAAAACAAAGAAATTAAAGGCATCATCTTTGGCTTAAAGCATCAGTATGTTTTGGACAGTCTGTGGATCAAACAATTAATAAAAGTATCAGCAGATAAATCAGTAATATAAATAACTCTTTGTTGCAGTCCTATTTTTATGTATACTTTAAGTGTATTTTCCAAATTATATTTCCATACTTTTACTGAAGCCACATTTTCAGTGCAGGACTTTTAATTGTACCGTGTGTTTATAGTGCAGTTTTTGCTACTTCACTGGGTCCTTTTGTCAATCACAGCAGCTTTTTTAAAATGTTGATGAGTGAGAAGTTTTTGCTGAATGCTGAGTGACTCTGCCACCAGCTCAGCATAATGACACAAAAGAGAAAAAAAGGAAAGGAAGAGAAGAGAAGAGCAGAGAGAGTCTTCAAAAAAGGAAATAATTCAGGAATGAACGAGATGATTATTATTGGAAAGATGCGAGAAACGAGAAAGTATGAGTTTTTAACCTTGTATAGGGGAGTGAATGTGGTTAAAGAGAAGACAAACAGAGAAATAAGTCTCAGCACCAACGGTAACGTCACCTGATTCTGTCAGAAAGAAAGACGATGGATGACGAATGTCCTATTTGCTGGCCTTGTTAAGGAGACACCCCGAGTCTGTGTGTCCCTGTAGGGCTGTATCTAAATGTGTTACACCACCACTGTGTCTGTCGCAGTTCACTGTGGTGCAACATGTTGGCCAGAGGCGGACTGCCTGCCTGCCTCGGCCATCCACCCACCCACCACAAACACACTTGGAGGCACATACAGAAATAACAGATGTGACTGGAGTTTGTTTGCTCTTTTTCCTAATTTTGATCATGAAGAAGCACTTTGAGCAGCAGCCTCAGCAGTCTGAGTTTACATAAGCAGCGCACAGGCAGACTGGATCAACCAGTTATAGAAGCTATAGTAAGTTTTAATCAGTTCAACTCTACATTAGAGAGTGCACAGAGAATAAAACAGGCAGCAGGATGGTGTGATCCTGTTGTGAGAGCGATCAATCTGACTTTTCATTAACTCCTGCTCGCTCTGATCTCTGCCTGAAGTCTCCCTTTGTTCCTCCCGACTGGCTCAATCTGTGAATGAGTCATAAGTCACAGCCTTAGGAGAGGAGCAGCAGGAGGAGATGAGTGAAATCGTTTGTTTCGTAACACCAGCCACCTTTTTATTCAGCTGCTTGCCATGATGATGATCCAGCAATTTCCACCCACTCGTCACATTTAAAAGAAAGCGTTAAAGGGATGAAAATAAAAACACAAACAATTATTTTCTGCAGGGGAACTAAGAAAACATGGCTTTCAAATTTTGCGGTGCCAGTTAACAAGGGCCTTTTGCATTGACATGCAGAGGCAGCTATGCGGTTGGATAATTTAACCTGAATAAGACATTTACTGACAGGTTATGAACAGCCAGTAAACCCACTGGTGTTTGTCGAATAAACTCCACACTCAGTTTAATTTCCTGTTCATAAGGAAATTAAATATGTTGAAAATAGTCAAGGCTGCAATAAGTGAGGCGCAAGCAGGAAGTGAGAGTCTGATGAGAAGTGTGCTGTGGGGTTTTTGGAGCACATTTTCAGTAAAAACGATGCTATGAGCTGAGTGAGAGTGATCTAAAACACTGACCAGTGAACAATGAGCTGAAGAACGTTAAAATGCTCCGTGGAGCTGGGGGGGAACTGCAGAGTTAGGTCGTAATTAAGGGTTCATTTCTATGGACATCCTCTTTTAATGTATTTATAGCAAAAGTCATGTACATGTAAATGAACGAAGAATTCATTTGGAGGTGGTCAGGCTCACATTGTGATCAAATCTCCACCAGATGTGAATACAATCTGTTCCTTGTGACCACATCCTAGATCCACCGATCCATCCCGCTAGTTTAAGCAAGCCCAGCTACAGGTAACAGATGTAATATTAGCTGTCGAGTCTTGCCTGGATCTGGGATGCACCGTGTTTGCCAACAGTGAACGAATTTACATATTGAGATCCAGTGTGAAAGCATTTTAATACCAGCTGGAAATGCAAAGACCCGTGGATCGAATGTCATTATCCAGATAATGTATCCAGATATAGATAATACATTAATACCAGGTGTTTCCCATTATGTTCTCTATTCAGAGCCTCGAGGATATTTCAATGAGGCCATCAATGAACTTTTGAACCATGACATGCACTTACAGGCCTCGTTATAAAGATTTAATGAGCCTGTTGGTGGCATCAACATCTGTTCCTTGCTGGATCAGACACAAAAGGTGCTGCCTTCATCGTCGATCACAAGACATAGCTGTAGCGCTATCGCTGCATTTCCTCATCGGCCTTGAAGACTCGCCACATCACAGCCTCTCAGCCTGACCTTGCCTCAGATGGGGGCTGCTCGGGCTGTATTAGTATAATGTCTGTGTAGCGCCACAGACAGACTGATTTCACCAGTCCACTCGAAAAACGCTCCTAGTTAACAGTCAAGGCTCGCTTACAAAAGCAGAGCAGAACAGAAAACCCCTCCTTTTCATCTCCTGCCAGCTCCGTCACCAGGGGACATGGTGGAGTGCATGAGATAAAGGCATAAGAAGAGAGTGAGGACGAAAGGAGATGGGGAGAAGAAATGTTAGATTAAGGTTAAGACGAGAAGAAAGCAGAGTTGCATTAGAAGTTGGGAGAGGAAAAGGACATGCCAGGCGCTGTGGAGAGAACTGTGCAATGTGCTCGTAGGAGGATGGAGGAGGACAAGAGATGCCATGTGAGGATGAGAAGGGGAATGGGGGAGGTTTGGTTGGTGTTCTTCCTCCCTCTGTGCGAGTACGTCTGCCATTGGAGGGGTGGACAGAGCAGAACGAGAGCAGTGTAAACGTCGTGTGCCAGGGCTGCAGATGGCGTGGCATTGCTGTCAGGGGTACGACTGGCACTCCCTCCACTGTACCACTCACACTGTACTCTATACCAACCCTCTGAATTACCTCACAGCTAAGAGAGAGAGAGGGATTTGGAGGATGGGGGAAGGGGTGAATCAGTCGAAAAGATGCAGAGGCTGAAATGGGGGAGGGAGTAAAACCAAGGGAGCGGAAACTGGACAGAACTCTGAAATATGGGATTACACGACAGAGGAGGGAGGGTACGACTGTAAAGGAGAGTGACAGGTCGGGAAGCAGAGGAGGAAAATGCTTGCCTCTATAACCTCTAAGAAGTGAAGGGACGGTTTTTAGAGCTGTATTTGTTTTGTTTTGTTTTTTTATTGTGAGGAGGAGGACGCTGAGAAATCCAATCCAGACCAAGCTGATTTATATCAGAGCCCTGACAGGCCCAGATGACTCCTGTCAAAAGAGTAAATAAGATCCAGTCATCTGTCAGAAAGAAAAGGAAAGAGAGGGGACAGGCGAGGACTCAGAGGGAGAGCTGGAGAGGGAGGCACAAGAAGGGGACATGAAGGCAACAGGCCAATATTTTTATATGCTTTTTGTCATATCTATTTTTGACCATTCTCGCTCTGTAAGTGGCCACAAAGCTGGTGCAGCCAAATGCTTCAATTTCCCATCAAGTGCAGTACAACAGAAAGCCAGATTCTTTCAATATGGTTCAGATGTTTTCCAATATTGTAGTAAAATAAGGCTGTGAGCACTTTAATGGCACATTTAATGTGATTAGTGTGTCTCTGATGTGCCAGAAATGATCAGCATGGGGTCTGGTTGCGCTACAGGACATAACACTCAAAAAAAAAAAAAAAATGTCTTCCCAGTAGTTAATCAGCGTGGAACAAGAAATAAAGATTTGCATTAAAGCAGAATTACATCACATCATGCTGACACCTCAGGGATTTCTTCTAATGCTTTTGTTGTGCCCATGTGTTTGTTTGTGATATGTGTGGTGCACTATGTCCGTGTGTGATTTAGATTGTTGGATCATGTTTTTGATATGGACTGACAGTTGTGTGAAGTAATGAATAAATTGAAAGTGCCTGTCAAAGCTTTTTTTAGTCCGTAGTTGAAAGTCATGGCGTCAGCTGAGGGGACGCTGAAACAGATGCCCTTTTCTGACACCCTCAGAGAGCGAGAGGGAGCAAGTGCAAGAGGAAGATAGATAGAGAAATGCAGAATATTCATCCCCTCTAAGCCATCAGTAATGAGAATTTGCTGAAGCTATTTGCGCACATCAAACACCCTGTGCTCCAGTGGACAGTACAGAGTAAACCATTTGGCTGTTTATATTTATCCTCTGAGCTCAATGCTGATAAAAAGCCATGTTGGTCGCTATCTGAGCTTTCCGTACCCGCTCTGCTCCGGCCTGACGCTGAACGCTTCATTACATGCACTGCCAGGGGTTGACATTGAAAACTTGTCAGTGGCGGTGAAAAATAAAGGTTATGTTGAGTCTGTTTTGCTGATCCAGCACTGAGGGAGATCCTCATTGGAGCAGGTTTTTGCAGAATTTTCAAGCCATAGCTCCCAATTTATTTATTTTTTTTTAAAGGATAATTATATAGAGTTAAACTGTGAAATTTAAAGCTGCTTGTCATGGAGCTACTTGCTGTAATTTCCTGAGTCACTGTTGGTATGCATGGTTACAGAAGGGTGCACATTCATCTCGATCATGTGATCAACATTTTTATATCCTTCTTCTTCTTTAAGAAGTAGTAGTGCACTTCCCCTTTAAAGAGACAGTTCTCACCAAAATAGAATAAAAATGTTCCCCTCCTACCTATAGTGCTGTTTATCAATTTGGATTGTTTTGGTGTGAGTTGCAGAGTCATATCAGCTGTAGAGGTGTCTGCTTTCTCTCCAATACAGTGGAAGTAGATGGTTTATATTGCTCAAGGTGCCAAAAAACATGCTTGAAAAACTGCTGGAGAGACCTTGTTGTGAGCAGTTTCATGTAGGAACTTTTTTTTTTTCACCAAACTATACCCACCAACCGTATTGCTGAAGGAGGGGTGAATCTACTCGTGGATGAGAGACTCGTGCTTTTGACAGGTGGGGTGTAAACGTCCATGGTTTCCCCCACGGCTGTGCTGCAATGTTAGTTAGCAGTATTGGTTAGCTATGAACTAATCTCCAGAGGCTAGCAATGTCAGACTAGGGAGATGCATGTGTCCCACATAAAGTCATGATTTCTGAAAAGACACATTGCCGTTAATCTCAAACTCAAATGTATTTTGTTAGCAGTTTGAGCAACACAGGCCTTCTAGTTCCATTATATGCAAGAGAAGAAGGACATCTCTACAGCTGATATCTCCAGAAGTCTCACATTGACTCACACCAAAACAGTCTAGGTGGATAAAGAGCACTACAGATAAGAGGAAACAATTGTGTTTTGCATTCTGGGATGAGCTGGCCTTTTTAAAATGTCTGTGTGGTTATTTTTTTCTGCAATAATGTTAGTATGTTCTCAGAGAAGGGAACGTTTTGTTAAAGTACAACTGAGCAACATTTAGCTCCTAATAAGGGGATATTGATTTCACCTGGGCCAAAGTGGCACTAATTCTAGAGGCCCTCCCTGATTGGCCACAGACAGCAGGTGATGGGGTTTAAAAGGTTTTGAAAGACAGTAAATCTGTTTGTTTTTCCCTCTCCAGGAAAATGTTAAAGGGCCAGTGTTTTGTGTTCTGAAAAGGTTTTTCCTCACTAATTGTCTGCAGGGGATCCTAAGTGGTAAACCTAATGAAATTGTTTTTGTGGCCCATCTGAATACATACAACGCCTGCATGCTGCCATCCTTCCCACTCACACTACCAATCATCAAGTACAGCACTGCTAAAATCAATAATTTGATATTAACAATAGATCAAAACACTAATTGTATGTATGTAGGGAGTGATTAACTCACAATTGTCACCCAACTCCACAGTAAATCATTCAACTTTCCATCCAGATGTTGAACAAATTCTGACCAAACTTCCAGCAGACATGAATTAATGCTTGCTTTCACCCACCATTGTTATGTGGTTTTTAGGAGTTGAGTGCACCTAGATAAACAGTTGGGGGTGCTACTTTTCCAGCAGGGCGCCTATAAACTAATGCAGAAGAAGAGTAAGAAAAAGGCGTGCCAGTCAAATCTCAAATAATGGAAAACAATGTGCAAAACATTATGGAAATAATGCATTCATGTTTATTTCATGTAGAAATTTGAGGAAGGTTACAGTCTCCTCATTGCTCCACACAGATCTGTTGATTTTTTGTCTCTTCAGTAGACGTTTTAAGTCACATGATTCATATACATCATGATTTATTCACTAAGTCTGCTTCCACTGCACTTTGTCATATTTTGTTTATATAGATGCATCAACTTTCCACCTCAGCCAAGCATGAAAACTTTTTTATTCCAACTTTTAGAATTTTTAATTTGCAGAGAAAAAGCAGAGTAAATTGTGGACTTATTCATCAGGTGGCCACAAACACGACTCCAGATTCATCTTAATCCTTCGTGTCTGCTGAATGTGCAAATAGGCAACTTTTTGCAAGTTTGCAATGTCATCTTTACAGTTTAAATGAATAATCATTGTTGTGTTTACAGCTTGTTTCCGTTGCCCCTAATTGGCCAAAGTTGATGCGCTGTTTCGTTGATGTTTTGGCTACTCGATCCAGGATTGTACACATTGTTGGATTGTTGCGATCCATATTCTCTAATACTGGATGGTGTCCATACTGTGAATTGGCTGCACTGTAAACACAACAGACCACCAACACGTGGCTGTATCATTTTTGCAAATGATGAAAGCTCATGCTCTATCCATTAATTTACTTCAGGTACTTAGTGGAAAAGCTTTATTACCTCACAGATTAAGGCTGACTCCATCAGATTCTGAGCCAAAGCATTTGGCAGTTTCTCTGTTGACCTTTGCATAGACTATTTTATCTGTCTTGTAGCCAGTATAGTGCACAGAGTATGCACAACTATGCTACACAGATTATATTATATATGGAAAAATACAGGGAGTGGATCAATATAAGCAAACATTTTACTTTACAATGTTAGAAACAACATGTTTGACAGCGGCAGAAGACAGAAGCCAAAGATCTGCTGAGCTGAAGGCAAAAGTCTGCACAG